>NC_051319.1:97404621-97474929 GCF_015220235.1 Choloepus didactylus
TTGGTGTGTTGAGATCTTTATTTCTTCTTAAGTCAATGTAGGTAGTTTGTATGTTTCTAGGAATTTGTCCATTTCATCTAGGTTGTCTAATTTGTTGGAGTACGGTTGTTCATCGTTTCCTCTTATAATCCTTTTTATATCTTTGGAATCAGTAGTAATATTCTCCCTTTCATTTCTGATTTTGGTTATTTGCATCTTTTTTTGTTGTTGTCAATCTAGCTAGTGGTTTGTTAATTTTATTGATCTTTTCAAAGAACCAACTTTTGGTTTCACTGATGCTCTTTGTTGTTTTTTATTCTTTGTTTCATTTATCTCCTCTCTTATGTTTGTTATTTCCTTCCTCTGCTTGCTTTGGATTTAGTTTGGTCTTCTTTTTCTAGATCCTCCAATTGCAAGTATTTAGAGCTGTAAGTTTCTCTTTGCTGTAAGTTTTGGCATGCTGTTGTTGCTTTCATTTGCCTCAATATACTTCCCACTTTCCACTGTGATTTCTTCTTTGACCCATTGGTTGTTTAAGTGTGTGTTGCTTAATTTCCTCATATTTGTGATTTTCCAGTTCTTCCTCTGTTATTGGTTTCTAGCTTCATTCCATTGTGGTCAGAGAGAAACGTATGATTTCAAAATTTGAATTAGTGAGACTTGTTTTGTTGATCTAAACATATGGTCTATCTTGAAGAATGATCCAGGAATATGCACTAGAGAAGAATGTGTATTCTGCTGCTGTTGGGTGAAATGTTGTATAGATGTCTCTTAAGGCTAGTTGATTTATAGTATTGTTCAAGTCTTCTGTTTCCTTATTCATCTTCTGTTTAGATGTTTGATCCATTATTGAAGGTGTATTGAAATCTATTATTAATAAAAAATTGTCTGGTCTCCCTTCAATTTTGTCTATATTTGCTTCATATATTTTGGGGCTCTGCCATTAGTGGTATCTATATTTATAATTGTTATGTCATCTTCTTGAATCGATGCCTTTATCAGTATATCATGACTTTCTTTGTCCCTTGTAACAGTTTTTGACTTAAAGTCTATTTCATCTGATTAAGTTAGCTACCCCAGCCCTCTTTTGGTTACTATTTGCTTGGTATGGATTTTGCCATCCTTTCACTTTCAAACTACTTGTGTCTTTGCATTTAAACTGAGTTTCTTGTAAACAGCATATAGTTGGGTCGTGCTTTTTAAAATCCATTGTGCCATTCTCTGCATTTTGAGTGGAGAGTTTAATCCATTTACATTTATAGTAACCATTGATAATACATTCATAGAACTTTCTTTTGCCATTTTGATATTTGGTTTTTATGAGTGTTTCACTTTTTTTCCCCTCAATTCTCCCATTAATGCCTACTTTCATATTTGAATTTTTTATATTGTGCCATTTTGATTCCCTTCTCATTTATTTCTGTGTATATTTTTCATATATTTTCTCTGTGGTACTATGGGGCTTAAATTTAATATCCTGAATGGATAACAAGCACATTTGATTTGATACCAAGTTAACTTCTACAGTATGCACATATACTGTTCCTATATCCCTTCATCCTGTCACCTTATTGTTATACTTGTTACAAATTATATCTTTATACATTGTATGTAGAAAACCATAGATTTATCATTTTTTAATGCATTTGCATTTTAGAACCTGTAAGAAGTAAAAAGTGGCAGTACATACCCGAAAACACATTATGGTAGTACTGGCATTGATAATTAACCATTTGGTTATGGTCAGCAGAGGTCTTTATTTCTTTATGCTGCTTCAGTCCACTGTCCGTTGTCCTTTCCTTTCAGTCTCAAGAACTCCCTTTAGCATTGCTTTTAGGGCAGGTTTAGTGGTGACAGACTCCCTCAGCTTTTGTATATCTGGGACTGTCTTAACCTCTTCCTCATTTTTGAAAGAGAGTCTCACCAGATACAGATTTTGGTTGGCATTTGTTTTCTTTCAGTCCTTTAAATATTTTGCCTCATTGCCTTCTTGCCTGTATGGTTTCTTATGATAAATTGGCACTTAATCTTACTGGGATTCCCTTGTACATGATATGTTGCTTTTTTCTTGCAGATCTATCTTGTCCTTGGCATTTAACAGTTTGACTACTATTTGTCCAGGCTTGGTTCTCTCAGAATTTGTCCTGTTTTGGGTTCATTGGTCATCTTGAATGTACATATTCATGTCTTTCATTAAATTGGTGAAGTTTTCTGCCATTATTTCTTTGATTATTCCTTCTTCCTGTCTCTCTTTCTTCTCCTTCTGGGACTCCTGTAATGTGTTTATTGGTATCCCTGATGGTGTCCCACAAGTCTCTTAGGCTCTGTTCATTTATTTCATTCTGATCCTCCTCCTGAATCATTTCAATTATCTCCTCTTTGAGTTCACTGATTGCCTTTTCTGCCGTGTCCAATCTTCTGTTTATACCCTCTACGGAATTTTTCATTTCAGTTATTGTGGTTTTCATTATCAGTATTTCTATTTGGTTCCTTTTTAAAATTTCTGCCTCTTTATTGAGAGTATCATTTTGTTCATTCATCATTTTCATGATATCCTTTAGTTCTTTTTCTTCTTCTTCTTTATGTCCTTGAGCATGTTGAGAATCACTTTTTAAAGTCTTTGTCCAGTATTTCCAAAGACTGGTATTCTTCACTAATGAGTCTCTGGATTTTTATCTTGTTCCTTTGGATGGGCCATCATGTCCTGTTTCTTTGTTGTAATCTTTTTCTGTCCATTGTATATTTTAATATTTTAAAGCATTAACTCTGTGATTTAGTCTCTGCATCATCTGTTCCTTATGTTTGTGTCCAAATACTAATATGACAAAAGTTTTCTTGAGTGCCAGGAGCTAACAGAAAGAAACAAACCAATGTAAAAAACATCTTTCACAGTCTTTGCCAATTGGCTCTGGGTTAGCTGGTGTTCTCCTGCAGAGTTTAGCCCTCCTAACAAGCAGATCAGCCAGCAGTGAATGTGAAGTTTAGGATCCTCTCTCTCTTTTCTGACCTGTATCTTGTCCTTGACTTGTGCTAGCTGGTGCCTTTGGAATTCCCTGGACTTAAAGCAGGTAATCCTTTGCCCCCGACCTCTTTGTCTTAATTGATTCTTATACTGCTTTAACTATTCTAAGCTGCTTCTGCCTGCAGTTTAAGTGCTGGGAGGGGGATCCTGAGAGAAGTTTCCTGATCAGTCTTTCAGGCTGCTGCCAGATAGATTGATACCCACATACAGGCACCCAGCTACGCACATAGGGGTTAGGCTGCTCCCTCAGGGTCAAGACCGGGTACCCTCAACGGGAGCACATTTGGGCAGATCACAGGTCAGGAGATGCCAGCAGGGGCTCCTTAAACTTCTCCTACCATTTTGAAAGCTTCATTTCTTCATTCGGTCTTTGCCCAGTTACCACAACCCTTTAACTGTTTTGTAGCATTTTGAGAAAGATGGCTCTGCCAGTTTTGGCTAGTTGTTCAAATGTTCTGTGTGGAAACTTCACCTTGGGGCATCTTACCCCCCCCCCATCCTGGTCTACTGGCTCACCCAAACAATTTTGAATTGACATTCAGTGGCTGACGGAGCTGGCACACATATCCCGCTAATCCAGAGCACTTTAATATCATGCATATTTCCTTCTGTAATGTCACTTTGCAGTTTGTTTCCTAAGGGAAGGCTTCAGCTACCACTGTCACCTTTTGCTAAACAGAATTTGCACTGTTTTAATTTATTTTTTACTTAATTGGAGCTCTAGTGCTGGTAGTTGGCTCTGAATTGAGTATTTCCTCTGAAATGATGGTTGCTTGGTCATGCTGCATTTCTAAATGTTAAAGAGAACATAGTATTTTTTGGAAATTGCGTCTTGGCATCATGCTGCTGCTTGGAACATCAGGAAGAACTAAAAACTTGAGATAGCTACAGAAAATGAAATCATCGCCAACAAGGAACTGTCTAAAAATACTGGAAAAATTATAAATCAAGCAACTGGTGGTGGGTGCCAATGAATATAATGTTATGAAAGCTACTTGGGTTCCTAAAGGCTTGTTTGTGCTGGGCTATACAAGAGAGGAAATGGGGGCAATTAAAATGACTTTATCCAAAAAAAAAAAAAAACCAAACCAACAAAAAAAAAATTTCCAAACAAAATGAAGCAAAACAATGGGAAAAACAGATACCGTGAAATAACTTCATTCCTTGCAATTTGTTTCATTTTTAAACTGTGGTGATAGATATATATTTATCTTCAGATTCTGGACCATAGATGCTGTGAATGGAGGCTTTGAATTTTACAAATCCACCAGAGATTTTAAGTTTCAAGTTTCTTCTGATTCTAAACCTGAAAAAATGAAGAAAGACAGTAAGGATGATAATACCTTGAAGTTTGGACTTTCTTCTAGCTTAAGCAATCCAGCTCCTTTAGCTCCACTTCTCTTTGGGGTGTCTAATCTTGGGCAGCAGGAAAGGAAAGAGAAACTCCATAAATTTACTTCTGAAGTTGTTAGCTGTGATCCAGCTGTTGCTAATACTGCAGTGACCTCTGAGAACAAGAGCAGCTTCAGTTTTGGAACCGTAGAAGCCAAAAGTGTTTCAATGGCTCCATTCACACGTAAGACATCAGAAGTAAAAATGGAGAAATTGCCTCCAGCCAAAGGAGGGTTCACTTCTGGCAATATGGGATCTGCCTCTCTGCCACCTGCCTCAGCGTTCACTTTGGGAAGGACAGAGGAGAAACAGCAAGAGCACGTCACTTCTGCTACTCCTGTGTATGGGACAAAAACTGATAAAGAAGACACAAAGCAGAAGCCATTGTTTTCCTTTGGCAATTTAGAGCAAACCAAAGATGAGAGTTGTTCACAGTTGACATTTGGTTTCAATATGATAAAACTATCTGAGAAGGCATCTGAACAGTCAACAAAGGCCACTTTTGCTTTTGGCACTCAAACCAATACTGCAGCTGATCAAGGAATAGCAAAGCCAGTTTTCAGTTTCTTCAACAACAGTTCCTGTGGTTCAAGGACATCAGCCCCTTCAGCAGGTAGTGGCGTATTTGCTAATTCCAACCCTTCCTCCAACCCACCTGTGGCTGCTTTTGTGTTTGGACAGACCAGCAATCCCATCAGCAGCTCTGCCCTTGGTAATTTTGCTGAACCCAGCACATCTCAGTCTTTGCTGTTTTCTCAAGGGAACAAACCAGCAACCCAGTATAGCACTGGTACAGCTGTCACCCCATTTGTCTTAGGTCCAGGAGCCATGAGTAATAGTACTTCAACCTCTGGTTTCAGCTCTGGAGCTACAACCTCATCTAGCTCTGCAGGATCCATCTGTCTAGGCAGACAAGTAATCAAGTAATGATAAAAAATATATAAAAAATGGGGGAGGATGAAAACATAAGATAGCAGCTAGGTGAGATGGCATTAAAAAAAAAAAAAAAACAAAAAACCGTCTCCATGAAAAATACTAGATAAAAGCCGGAAAGTGACCCAGAACACCAGTTCCAGTGATGCACCAGCCAGCCAGACAAGGTCTGCTAAATTCACAGCGACCGTGCATTTGGTGAAACCAGGAGTCTGTGTTCTGAAATGAGCAAGTAAGCTGGCTGAAAGTCCCACAGCTGTGCTGAAGTGTGGGGAAATGCAGGTTGGTGTTTGGAGATGGACTAGTTCTTTAAAAAAAAAAAAAAAAAAAAACCCTTGAGCATCTACAGATACGGTAGTGAGAACTGCACAGTGAAGCACTGCAGGAGCGGGCTGTAGCCAACGCCTCGGTATCTGGCATGGAGGATAGCCCTCCCCACACCCACTGCTGATTGTCTCAGGGACAGTGGGACAGAGGGGAACCAAAAGGAGAAAGAAACTTTGCCCCCTACAGACATCTCCTCGGTGGCCTGGGGATGCTCCCGCTCAGGGCCAGACCCACAGCCAAGAGCTGTGCCAAGAAACCCAGTGTGACGGGGTGTCTTTCCTGCAGCACCATGCACATACCACAGTACCGGCTGTGGACGCCTTTAGTGCACCCACAGCTAATTGTCCCACAGCTGGGAAGTTGGAGCTGTGCAAAAAGGGGGAAAACATGCCCCATTCAACTATCTTTAAAGCAGGCTGGGAAGGCCTCTGCATGGCCCAGCAGGCCAGGGTGTCCCTGGAGGCTGGCGTGCACTTGTGAAGTGGCACAGCCTTCCCTCAGCAGAGGTCCTGGAAGAGCATGGCAGGGATAGGGGACCTGCTCGGAAAACCCAGGGTCCCTACGCGAATACCAAGGACCTGTGGGTTAGTGGCAGAGACAGTCTGTGGCAAGACTGAAGTGAAGGCTTAGACTTGTGTAACAGCCTTCAATCTCCGGGAACCCCTGGGAGGTTTGATTATTAAAGCTGTCCTGCTCCCTAACCACCCAGACACATTCCCCACATTCAAGGTGGACAGCACCAACACTCCCAAACTTAGTGCACCAGTTGAACCCCGCAAGAATCAGATCCCCACACACCAGAAAGACGAAGTCGGGGAGAACTGACTTGAGGGGAATAGGTGACTCGCGGACACCATCTGCTGGCTAGAGAAAGTTTAGAGATCAGTATTTTTTTTATATCCAGAAAGAACCCTATCAAGTAAAGCAAATGCCTAGAGGCCAGAAACAACAGAAAATCTTAATACATATGATAAAACCAGACGATACGGAGAACCCAAACCCAAACACCGAAATTAAAAGATCAGAAGAGACAGAGTACTTGGTGCAATTAATCAAAGACATAAAATCACAGAATGAGAGCATGACCCAGGACATAAAGGACATGAAGAAGAGCATGACACAGGATATAAAGGGCATAAAGAAGACCCCAGAAGAGCATAAAGAAGAAATTGCAAGAGTAAATAAAAAAATAGAAGATCTTACGGAAATAAAAGAAACTGTTGGCCAAATTAAAAAGACTCTGGATACTCATAATACAAGATTAGAGGAAATTGAACAATGACTCAGTGTCCTCAACAACCATAGAACAGAAAATGAAAGAACAAAAGAAAGAATGGGGAAAAAAAATCAAAAAAAAATTGAAATGGCTCTCAGGGATATGATAGATAAAATAAAACGTCCAAACTTAAGACTCATTGGTGTCCCAGAAGGGGAAGAGAAGGGTAAAGGTCTAGAAAGAGTATTCAAAGAAATTGTTGGAGAAAACTTCCCAAACCTTCTACACAATATAAAAACACAAAGCATAAATGCCCAGCAAACTCCAAATAGAATAAATCCAAATAAACCCATTCCAAGACATATAACTGAAGAGAAGGAGCAAGTTCTGAAAGCAGCAAGAGAAAAGCAATTCACCACATACAAAGGAAAGGACATAAGACTAAGTTGTGGCTACTCAGAGCCACCATGGAGGCAATAAGTCAGTGGCATGACATATTTAAAATTCTGAGAGAAAAAAACTTCTGACTAAGAATACTTTATCCAGCAAAACTCTCCTTCACATTTGAGGGAGAGCTTAAATTTTTCACAGACAAACAAATGCTGAGAGATTTTGCTAATAAAAGACCTGTCCTACTTCAGATACTAAAGGGAGCCCTACCGACAGAGAAACAAAGAAAGGAGAGAGAGATACAGAGAATTTTAACAGACATATATAGAACATTGAATCCCAAATCACCAGGACACACATTTTTCTCTAGTGATCATGGATCTTTCTCCAGAATAGACTATATGCTGGGACATAAAACAAGACTCAATAAATTAAAAAAAAAAAAAACAAAACAAAAACTGAATATATTCAAAGCACATTCTCTGGCCACAATGGAATACAAATAGAAGTCAATGATTTTTTATTTGTAACTCCACTATTTACTTCTTGCAAGATATAAAGTACATAAACTCTAATGACAAATCAATAGCTTTGGACTCAATGTAAAATATGTAATTTTTGACAAGAACTGTAGAAAGGTGGGGGAAGGGAGGTGTATAGGAACATAGTTTACGTGTCATATTGAAGTTAAATTGGTATCAAAGAAAAACAAGATTGTTATAGATTTAAGAGGTTAAATTTAAGCCCCACAGTAAGTACAAAGAAATTATCAGGGAATATGACCATAGAGATGAAAAGTACACTATGGGTTATGAGAAGTGGGGGAAGGGGCAATGGGGAGTTAATAAATAAGTGTAGGGTTGCTGTTTGGGGTGAAGGGAAATTTCTAGTAATGGATGGTGGGGAGCTGGTAGCATTATAACATTCTAAATGTGATTAATCCCACGAATGGAATGCTAGGGAGGAGTTGCAATGGGAAGATTTAGGCCATATATATGTTTCCACAATTGAAAAACTAAAAAAAAAAAAAAAAAAGAAAAAGACAGTCTAAATAGGCCATGACAATTAAATGACAAGGACTTGGGAATTGTATATGTGAATTATATTGTTTGTTCAAGGATGCGTGCAGCTTCCTCTCATATGTTCAGAAGACAGAACAATAGATGATGGATGATAGATAGGGAGGGAGGGAAGGAAAGAAAGAAATGGTGGTGTGACAGGATGTTAAAGTTGGTGGATCGGGGTATCGGGGGAGGGGGTCAGGGTATGCTGGAGTTCTGTGTATGGGTTTTGTATTGTTCTTGCAACTGTTCCTGTAAGTTTGAATTTATTTCAAATTAAAATTTATAAAAAATGTGGGAGGATAAGGGATATGGGATGGTTTAGGTGTTCCTTATTTTTGAGTAATGAAAATGTTTGAATATTGATTGTGGCCCTGCATGAACAACTATACAATGATACTGTTAGCCATTGATTGTGTTCTTTGGATGGATTATTTGGTGTGTGAGTATATCTCAATCAAATTGCATTAAAAAAACAAACAAAAGAAAAATGTTCAAAGACAACATGCTAAGTGGTGACCAGTAAAGGCACCCTTTCCCAGATGCACGGTGGCAGTGCATCAGTATAAGTTACCACTGGGCCATCAAGAAATCACTGACACCATTAAGGAATTGGTAACAGTGGGAATTACAAACCCCACTCACATCCCATTGCATAGCCCAGTCTGGCCAGTGAAGAAGCCTGATGCTGCCTGGAGGATGTTTATTGATTATAGAGAATATAACCATGTAAATTCTCCTTTGTTCACAGGTGTACCAAACATAGCTACATTGTTACAGGATATTAGTTCTCAGGCCAATTTTATTTTGTGTCGGATCTTTTTTTTTTTTTAATTTTTGTTGGGATTGTTCAGATACCATACAATTATCCAAAGATCCAAAGTGTACAATCAGTTTGCCCTGGTACTCTCATACAGCTGTGCATCCATTGCCACACTTAATTTTTGTTCAATTTTTAGAAGCTTTTCATTACTCCAGACAAGAAATAAAGTGAAAGATGAAAAAAGAAAAAAAGAAAAGGAAACTGGTATCCTCCCATATCCTTAACCAACCCCCCTCAATTTTTGACTTGTAGTGTTGGTATAGTACATTTGTTACTCTTTATGAAAAAATGTTGAAATACTACTAACTGTATTATATAGTTTGCAATAGGTATATATATATATTCCCTATATTCTCCTCTATTATTAAGTTCTGATTGTATTGTCTTACATTTGTTCTGGTTCATGGAAGAGATTTCTAATATTTGTACAGTTAATCATGGACATTGCACACAATAGGATTCAGTTTTATACATTCCCCTCTTTTGACCTCCAACTTTCCTTCTGGTGACATATATGACTCTGAGCTTCCCCTTTCCACCTCATTCACACACCATTCGGCACTGTTAGTTATTCTCACATCTTGCTATCAACACCTCTGTTCATTTCCAAACATTTAAGTTCATCCTAGTTGAACATTCTGCTCATACTAAGCAACCGCTCCCCATTCTTGGCCTCATCCTATATCTTGGTACCTTATATTTCATGTCTATGAGTTTACATATTATAATTAGTTCCTATCAGTGAGACCCTGCAATATTTGTCCTTATGTGTCTGGCTTATTTCACTCAGTATATTGCCCTAAAGGTTTTGTCATCAACCCATTTTTTTTTTTTTTAATATGGTTTTGTTCACACGCTGTACATTCCATCCTAAGTAAATAATCGATGGTTCTCTGTATGGTCATATATTTATGTGTTCACCATCTTCACCACTATCTATATAAGGGCATCTACATTTCTTCCACAAGGCAGGAGGGAGAGTCAAAGAAGGTAGAGAGGCAAAAGAAAGAGGGAAAAAAAAATGACAGCTAGGAAGCAGCAAAAGGAAAAATAACCTTAAATCAAAGAAGAGTAAAGAGTCATACAACACTACCAATGTCAAGTGTCTAACATGCCTCCCCTATCCCCCCGTCTTATCTGCATTTACCTTAGTATATCACCTTTGTTACGTTAAAGGAAGCATAATACAATGATTCTGTTAGTTACAGTCTCTAGTTTACATTGATTGCATCTCTCCCCCAATGCCTCCCCATTTCTAACATCTTGCAAGGTTGACATTTGCTTGTTCTCCCTCATAAAACAACATATTTGTACATTTTATCACAATTGTTGAACACTCTAGATTTCACCAAGTTACACAGTCCCAGTCTTTATCTTTCCTCCTTTCTTCTGATGTCTCACATGATCCCAACCTTTCTCTGCCAACTGTATTCATAGTTATTTTTGTTCAGTGTACTTACATTGGTGTGTTACCATCTCCCAAAATTGTGTTCCAAACCACATACTCCTGTCTTCTCGTATCACTCTGTAGTGGTCCCTTTAGTATTTCCTGTAGGGCAGGTGTCTTGTTCACAAAGTCTCTCATTGTCTGTTTGTCAGAAAATATTTTGAGCTCTCCCTCATATTTGAAGGACAGCTTTGCTGGATACAGGATTCTTGGTTGGCGGTTTTTCTCTTTCAGTATCTTAAATATATCACACCACTTCCTTCTTGCCTCCAGGGTTTCTGCTGAGAGATCTGCACATAGTCTTATTAAGCGTCCTTTGTATGTGATGGATCGCTTTTCTCTTGCTGCTTTCAGGATTCTCTCTTTGTCTTTGACATTTGATAATCTGATTATTAAGTGTCTTGGCATAGGTCTATTCAGATCTATTCTGTTTGGAGTACACTGCACTTCTTGAATCTGTAGTTTTATGTCTTTCATAAGAAATGGGAAATTTTCATTAATTATTTCCTCTATTATTGCTTCTGCCCCTTTTCCCTTCTCTTTTCCTTCTGGGACACCAATGATATGTACATTCTTGTACTTTGTTTCATCTTTAAGTTCCCGGAGACGTTGCTCATATTTTTTCATTCTTTTCTCCATCTGCTCCTTTGCATGTAGGCTTTCAGGTGTTTTGTTCTCCAGTTCCTGAGTGTTTTCTTCTGCCTCTTGAGATCTGCTGTTTTATGTTTCCATTGTGTCTTTTGTCTCTTGTGTTGTGCCTTTCATTTCCATAGATTCTACTAGTTTTTTTGAACTTTCGATTTCTACCTTATGTATGCCCAGTGTTTTCTTTACAGCCTCTATCTCTTTTTTGATATCTTCTCTAAACTTTTTGAATTGATTTAGCATTAGTTGTTTAAATTCCTGTATCTCAGTTGAAGTGTACATTTGTTCCTTTGGGCCATAACTTTGTTTTTCTTAGTGTAGATTGTAATTTTCTGTTGTCTAGGCATGGTTTCCTTGGTTACCCCAATCAGGTCTTCCCAGACCAGAACAGGCTCAGGTCCCAGAGGGAAGAAATATTCAGTATCTGGTTTCCCTGAGGGTTTGTCTTAGAAAATTGGTTCCTGTGATGCTTCAGGTCACTGTGCTTTTCTGCCCAGCAGGTGGCACCTATTAGCCTATAATTCGTGACTGGTGTGAGGAGGTGTGGCCGTGTCCCCCCAGGCTCTGGGGTCTGGTTCTGAATGGAAAGGGCCCCACCCCTTTCCTCTTAGAGAAGACAGGTCCCCTAGGGGGAGGTCATTAGCATTTCAATGGTCTCTCTCTCTGCCTGTGCTATCTCCACCCTTCTTTGAGTCACAGCACTGGGAACCGTAATCACTGGGGCTTTCTCCACTGAGCCGAAAAAGAAACAGATAGTCCCCTTCAGACCAATCCAAGGCGACGCTCTGGCCCTCCAAGGTCAGTCATCACCCAAAGCCTCTGTTTTTTGGGGATTTGTACCTGTAGTGAGCAGTTCACACTCGCTACTTAAAACCCCAGTTGGAGCTCAGCTGAGCTATTTTCGCTTGCTGGGAGAGAGCTTCTATCTGGCACCACGAGGCTTTGCAGCTTGGGCTCTGGGGGAGGGGGCCTCACGACTTGGATCCGCAGGTTTTACTTACAGATTTTATGCTGTGATCTTGGGCATTCCTCCCAATTCAGGTTGGTGTATGATGAGTGGACGGTCTCATTTGGCCCCCCGCAGTTATTCTGTATTATTTACTAGTTGTTTCTGTTTTTTTTTTTTTTTAGTTGTTCCAGGGGGACTACTTAGCTTCCACTCCTATCTGTACCACCATCTTCCCTCCTCCCCCTTTGAGTTGGATCTTGCTAATTATGTTTTTAGCATTTCTGTAGATCCCTCCAGCCAGCCTGCCTTCTCCTTCATGTGGGAAGGACAGCAGTGGACATTTACCATGCTGCCACAAGGATATCTTCACAGTCCCACCATTTGACCTGATTTGGTAGCTCACAATTTTAAAATGTGGAAACCTCCAGCAGAGGTCACTCTCTTTCATTATATTGATGAGTTAATGTTGAACAAGTAACTGTCTTGCAGAATTGGAAACTGCGGCTAAGACC
Source organism: Choloepus didactylus (assembly GCF_015220235.1). Taxonomy (NCBI): domain Eukaryota; kingdom Metazoa; phylum Chordata; class Mammalia; order Pilosa; family Megalonychidae; genus Choloepus; species Choloepus didactylus. The sequence continues at coordinate 97,417,318 of NC_051319.1, forward strand.
ATCATGGCCCACCTCGAGAGCCCCGAGGAGGATGGGCTGTAAATGGGGACAAACTACAAGGGCTTGGATACTCTGTCAAATAGTTAAGTGTTGTTTGGTCAGGTAAGACTAAGACTGTTCCTTCTGCTGTTGCTGATAAAGTGTAAAATTACCCCATTCCATGTACTGCTAAACAGCTCATGGGTTTCCTTGGTTTGTTGGGTTATTGGAGTCAGTTTATACCCCAGTTAGCACAGATTCTAAAACCCATGTATGTCCTAATTAGGAAAGTAAAAACATGGGAATGGGATGTTCCACAGCAGGCTGCTTTTGAAAAAGCCAAACAGGTGATCGCCAAGGCCCAGGCATTTTTGGGGGTGGACCCAGGTGTGCCTTGCAAATGAGATGTGGTCAGTACCGGTCTTGGCTTTGGGTGGGGCTTGTGGCAAAGGCAGCAGGCAAAGCCGTTTCCCATTGGCTTTTGGTCTCAGCTCTGGAAAGGAACCGAACTCTGGTACAGTTCTTTAGGAAAACAACTGTGTATGGCCTATAATGCCTTAGGACATTAAAGGACTCACCCAGAAATGTCCTGTGAAGTTTCAAATAGCCATCCCCATAAAAGGGTGTATATGGAAGATTTCCATTAATCTCACTCTGGCAGTGCACAATTCAGCACATTAATGAAATGGAAAGCTTACCTGGTACAGTGCAGCATTTTCAACAGCTCTTTAAGCTGAGATGACAATATCTTAGAACAGTTTATTATGTGGAAGAACAAGATTTGCCCCTCCCCACTGATCCTCCCAAGGTGGCTGTTTCTGTGTCCAGCAATGACAGATGTAGCAGTATACCTGAGTTCCGCAGTACATTGATGGATCAGCATACAGACAGCTCACCACCTGGACAGCAGCAGCTGTGCAACTTCGTAAGGACAGCTTGTGGTGGGAAACTGCAACTAGTGGCCTGAATTAAGGGCTCTGTGGATGGTCACTGTTCATGAACCTGGAGATGCATTAACTATTTGTATTGACAATTGGGCAGTGTTCTGAGGCCTCAGTATGCTTGGCCATGTGGAAGTGACAGCAGTGGACTGTTGTCAGCCACCCCCATGGGGAAAGGAAATGTGGGAGGTCATCCTGAGTGGCTGTCATAATCGAAAGGTAACTGGTTCATGTCTCTGCCCATAACACTGGTTCTTTACCTGGCAATGTTGAAGCAGATGCTTTAGCAAAAATTTGTATCATAGAGCCGACATTGCAGAAGCCTGCAAAATGGTCAGTCTAGGTTATGTGTTTCTGCTTTAATCTTTCTTATTTCTTTTCTTCTACTTGCATTAGGGTTAGTTTGCTGATCATTGTCTAGCCTCTTCCATTGTTCACCTAGGTCTTTGGTTTTAGCTCTTTCTTGCTTTCTGATGTATGCATTTAGAGGTATAAATTTTCCTCTCAGCACCTCTTTCACTGCATCCCATGGGTTTTGAGTTGTATTCTTGTTTTCATTCATCTGTAGATAGTTACCTATTTCACTTGCAGTTTTTTCTTTGACCCACTCATTGTTTAGGAGTCTGTTGTTTAACCTCCATGTTTTTGTAAAAGATCTGGTTGATTGGTGGTTGTTGATTTCTAGTTGCATTCCATAATGGTCAGTGAATGTGCTTTGAATAATGTCCATCTTTTTAAATTTATGGAGGCATGTTTTATGCCCCAGCATATGATCTGACCTGGAGAGTGTTCCATGAGCCCTAGTGAAAAATGTATATCCTGGTAATTTGGGATGTAATGCTCGAATTCATTTATCACATTTTTTAGGTTCTCAATTTCCTTTTTGGTCATCTGTCTTGTTCTATCTATAGAGGATAGTGCACTGTTGAAGTCTCCCACTATTATTGTAGAAATGTCTATGGCTTTCTTCAGTTTTGTCAGTGTTTGTCTCATGTACACAGGAGCAAGCATCCCCAGACTGAATGTCACACCCACCCTATCCCTGTTTCTGTACCACATCTGTGCAGGGGCACTATGCCAGTGGCTGCCCCAAGGAGTGCTGCAGGCCATTCATGCATCAGTGCTGGCTCTGCCATGCCTGTCACCTGCACTACCCCCACAGTGTGGAAGATGTGGTGGTTGGTCCATGTGCCAGCACTAAGCTCATGCTGGGCTACCTGGAAGAGCATGGCTTCACCGATCCCATCCTCAAGCCCAAGAAAGATGGGCTGGGCCTGGCCATCCTGGCCCCACCTTCTGCATCAGCCACATCAAGAACTACAGGGGTAAGTGCCCTCTCTTGGCCGTGGGGGCCCAGGGCCTGCTTTTAGACCTTCAGGCTTGGGTGGCCTTGGGGACTCAATCCCAGGATGCTCTGGCTGCCTCTTAAGTTTAGAGTGGGCATGGAAATGACTGCATGTGGGTTTCAGGGGGAACAGAGCTAGGTATGATGGTCTGTGAAAGGTGCTCAGCCATGCTCAGGTTAGGCTGAGAATTATACATGGCCTCCTGCTAAAGTAGTGTGTGACTCTGGCCAGCCCCTTCCCCTTTCAGGTCACTTGATTGGGCTAATCATATACTCCACCACCATTGGTTGTCCTATGACCCTGTGATGCCCAGGGATTCCTGGAGTTCTATGTCCTCTTCCACGAACTTGGCAGTTTCCGGAGCCTCCTGGCCCATCATCCTCTTAGCCCAGGTCCTGCCTTCTCCAAAGCTTAGTTCTGCATTTGGTCTGGATACCATGAGCAAGTGATGTCATTGGCAGCTCACCATCTCATGTTCCATTTCCAGCTGCTGGTGCTTTGGACACATGCAGGAGTGTGACACCTGGGGTGTGTTAGGGGTGGCCAGCAAGGCAGCCTGTCATGGAGAGGCCAGCAATCCCCCCAGTGGCCAGATGGCCTGTGCTTTGGTACCCTCACTGTTGCTGGGGCTCCTGGTGCTCATGGGAGATGTCTCATGGCCAGTGGGGGAGGAAGGAAAACCCTGAAAAGGAAAACATCTGTCCAGCCATGGGTCACTTGTCTGACAGGTGAAGACACAGCTCTGATGATCTAAGTTTGACTGTTTTCATCTGTCATCCCATGCAGGGGTGTGTTTGTATTTAGGGTCTAGATAAGCTGCTAGGAAAACAGTAGGCAGTCTGCACAGGAGCCGTCAGTATTCCTGAGACCCATCACAGTTGCCATCCCCATTTCAGCTGTAGATGGGTCCCTGCTCCTTCTCTGGTGCCGCTTGTCCTCCTCCAGGAACAGCTCTGGAGCAGAACAGAGCAGGGTTATTGACTTGCTGCAACAAGGGAGAGCAACACCATGGGGGACAGAGGGCATCTCAGATGAAATGTTAGAAAGGGCTTTTCCAATACAGCTATTTTAGGTTATTTGATTTTCTTAATTCTTTGTTTTGTCTGAGATGTGGTTTTTCTGTGGTGTGTTTTTAAAATTTTTGATATATAAGGTTTAACAAAAAGAAAAAGAATGGCTTGTTGCAGGATCTGGGCTGGAGTTAGGTGATTTGGGGGGCCTCTGAGGAAGTGAGGCTGTGCTCTGTATTGGATGCCCTCAGCAAGTGGGGTAATTCTGTGTTTGGGTATCATAATGATGCTCATCCAGCAGGAGGGAAGGCTTGAGTGTGGTTCCAGCCGTGGTTGGTAAAGAAGCAGTGGCCATGCACATGAGCCTTGATGGGGATGCTAGGTCCTTTGTTTGGCTTGTCTAGTGCTTGTGTCATCTGTTTTCAGACATGATAATTTATAGTCTTGTTTTTGTCTTTCTCCATTGTGGTGGTCACAGACTGGCCTTGTCTGGGTTGGGTCCATGAGATGGCTGTCAGCATGAGAATGCGGAGGCTAGGCCCTGGCTGTCAGGGCTGCTTCTCCCTTTCTCACACTAAGACTCACTTTTTCAGCTGGGCAGATGCCCATGTCCCCCAGGCCTGTGGCAGTAATGATGATGACTAATATTTCTAGGAGACCCATGAAGCACCTGGCAGTTTTCTAAGCTCTTCACACATGTGAACCAATTTCATCTTGGTCACAGACCTGGGGGTTGGGGACCCTGCTCTGCCCCTGAGACTCCAGGCCCTGCAGCCACCAATGGCTGGGCCAGGGTGGCATGTGCTCACCCCATCTCCACTATGGCTGGCCCTACAGTAGACGGAACACCTTCTTACATCAGGGAAGAAGTGACTTGAGGCTTTTAATTTTTACTTTCTTTCTTTTTCCTCTTAATTTTACTTTTTGTTATGGAAGTTTTCAAACAAGGAGGGAAATAGGCAGTGAACCCCTTTGCACCCTCACCAGGAGCTGAGGCCACCAGTTTCCTGCCATTTTGCTGCCTCCCCCACCTTTTATTTTCACTTGGAGTATTTTAAAGCAGATCTCAGGAGCATACATCATTTCACTGATAAAAAATCTGGTATACTTTTAAAAATATAATCACAATTCCGTTATCGCACTCTATGACATAATGATAATTTCATAATGTCATGCGAGACCTAGCATAATTCTTTCCAGGTACTTCAAAAATATCTTTTTTGCCTTTGGTTTGAATCAGAATGCAAACAAGAGCTGCACACCACGTTTTGTTTTTATCTTTCTTTAGACTCTTTTACTCGCTAAACACCTCACGTTATTTTCCAAATAGTGCATTGTTTATAGCAGATTGATTTACAGCAAAATTGCTCAGAAAGAACAAAGTCCCCAATTTCCCATTCCCCAGCCCCTTTGCACCTCCCCCCAATTATTAAACAGTGTCCTGATTATTAAGGTCTTACATAGTGGGGTACATGCATTACAATCATGACCCAACACTGAGACATAATTAAAGCCCATAGTTTACAGTAAGGCCACTCTCTGCGTGTACAGTTCTGTGGTTTTGACAGATGCTGAACATCCTGATCTAACATTGCAGTTTCCTGCAGAATAGTTTCACTGGCCTAAAAATGCCCCGTATTCCCATTCTTGTCCCTTTTCCTTTTCCCCAAAACCCATCAGGGCAACATCTGATCTTTTAACCATATCCCCCTGCCTTTTTTCATTCCATTGATTTCTTAGGAAAACAGAGTTTTCATTCCCACACACTGGATTTGGTTGACGGCTTCCCTGTGGTGTCCTGTTATTTCCTGGAAAACGGGCAGTTAGTGGCTTGGTTGGGTTCATGTTCATTTTTCAGGCAGAATTCTGTCACAGCGGCTGGGTGCTTCCTTCCATAAGGAGGCCCACAGGACCCCACCACCCTCTCTCAGTGATGTCAAGATGGGTCCCTGGGTCAGTGGCCCAGCCTCCCCTGTCCACAGAGAGTCCCCGTCAACTTTTTAGGCATCATGTAGAGCAGCCGTCAAGGATCCTTGCCAAAGGAGTGTCCTCTTCTATGTTTCTTCTTGTAAAAAGAACTTACCCTCCTTTGTTATTCAGCTATTCTGAGCTTTCTTTCCTTCACAGTTTTTACCCTGAGCTTGTCTTCATCAGCTGCAGAAAATGCAGGATAAGTGCTTTTTCCTTTATGTACCAGTTTACCCATTTTCAGAATAATGAGTCAGTGCCCTAGGATTGTTGTAGGGTTATTTTTGAAAGATTTTAAGTGTATGTCTCATGCATTATTTTGGACACATTTAACAGGAAAAAAGAAAAAAAACTTGTTGAGCAGAAATTCAGTTTTATTGGGCATCCTGGGTTTCTATTTGGTCATCTGGGCCCCCACCTGAGGCCCAGTCTCCTCACTGTGCCTACATCATGGGGTTCTCGTTAGTCTGAGGGAGGGAGGGTGTAAAATGCTTTGTCAGTGGAGAAAGCTGGAAGGTGGGACCCGGAGCCTGGGAGCCCAGCGGCTGCGAGTGTGCTTGCCCTGCCCTTGTGCACCTGCTCTCTGTGGTCATCTTCACATGTGGCTGTCCCTCGAGCGGCCTGGTGAGCTTACCCCGGGAATGGCTTAGCACCTCCCGCCAGCTTCCCCGGGACCTGAGCACAGTGTGGACATGATGGACGTCACCAAGCAGAAGGACTGCTAGATGAAGCTGAAGTTTTTGCACTACTACTACTACGGCACCAACCTGAAGCAGGTCCTCAAGTTCACCAACCTCAAGTTCTGTGACACCAGGTGAGTGGCTGCCCTCCAACCCTCAGGGGCCAGGCTGGAGGGGGGTCCACAGGGGTGCGGGGTGAATGGGGAGCAGGGCTGCTGTCAGGTGCATCTGTCCTTGAGGAAACACATGCCAAGGGTCCCAGGGACTGTACACGGGCACAGATTTATTTCTGCTGGTTCTCTTTTAAGCTGTAAACGTGATACATTGTGAAAAATACAAACAAAAATCAGGACTGAAACACCAAATCCTCCTCTGGCTTGTTTCCCTAGCCACTCCCCAGAAAGAACCATTGTTAGCAGTGCAGTGTGGTCTCTTCTAGAAGTACACATGCTCACACCCACTCACCAGTGCACTCACTGACACACTCGTGATACTACCTCTCACAGACATACTCACTGTCACAACCATGACACTGACAAACTCGCTGACACCTTCCTGACACATACTCAGGCACTGCCTCACCAACACACTCACACTCACTTATGGCCATGTCATACTTGACACTGACACACTCACAGACACAGATACACCTGTGGCAGTACCCCCCAGACACGATACTCCCGCAGACTCCCACTCACTCTGACAGACTCACCAACACACGCTCCTATGATACTTTGTACACACTCACTAAGACTGACTCACCAACACAGTCACACTTGCTGACACACTTATTCACAAACACACCAACATATCCTTGGCACATACTCTCTGACACATTCACCAACACATTCGCACTTGCTGACATTCAGACACCAAAACTCCCGGCACATGTTGATACACTCACTGACACGTGACACTCCTACAGACTCCCCCTCCCTGAAACCAACACACTCACTGACACATACTGGCACACCAAAACACCAGTGCCTTCATGAACACACGTGGGCACACTCGAATACCCACGTGACACACTCAGTGGTACACTTGCATGCTCACGTGTCATTCTTACATGCTGCCACCTTCACGTTCATGCAGACATTCACATCCACGTGTTCACACTTATACACGCCCAAAGGCACACATGCTCCCACATGGCCCTACATCACATTGACACACATACTTAGGTGTGCACACTTATACACTTGCTAACATCCTTACACACTTTCACACTCTCACACTTACATGCACTCACAGACACACCTAAAGACACTCACACACATCCTTTTAATTTGTACCTTTAAGAAACGGGAATCATACCATATCATACCAGTTTCTTTGCAGTCAACTTTTTGCCACTTCCCAGACTTGAGCCTCTTTCCTCTGGTTCAGGCCATCTTCACTGTTCACTCATGGAATTCAGGCTGTGGTGTCTCCTGGTCTTGGTTTATTTAGTCCTTGGTATCAGCATTGGTTAATTCTGAAAAGAAAAGTGTTACTTTTTGGTATCAGCATCACGGTCCCTGCTGTTAGTAGGGTTGTGTGGCCCTTCTTTGTCAAAGATCAGTCAGATGTCAGGTTCTCATCCCACTGATGAGGATATGTGCCTTGCTGCCACCAGCTTGGCGGTTTGCCCCTGGTACTCCTCTCTGCTTCCCCAGGACAACAGGCTCTGCTCTCATTACCTCTCACATCTGACCTGCCCCTGCTGCCTGCACCAGTCCCAAGTTCCTCTTGCCCCATCTCCATCAATCCCTGCTCCACTCTGCTGATTGCTTGGTAAAAGGCAGAGACACTCAATGGCTGGCAATGAACCTTTCCACCTTGCCTACTTCCCACAGGCACTTGACCTAACATAAAGGCTCCTGTGCAAAAGGGCAGGGAGGCAAAAAGTAACAGAGCTATCAAAACCCACAGTGAGTCACAAGGAGATAGTGTACCTGGACAATGGATTTTGTTTGAGCATCCTGGGAGTGAAGGAAAAAAGGGAAATGGGATGAATTATGGTGTTGAATGAGAGCAAGCCTGCCTGCATGTTGCTGAGATGGATTTTCTCCAAGGCTGAGTTCTGAGGATTGCATTCCTTTGATACCAAAGATCACACTGGATCATGTCACCATGAATTTTATATGCTACATTGCCCAGGAGAGGCCTTCACAGACAGGTGCCTGGTTAAGGGAGCTAAAGGGGGATACTTTTTTGGGCTGTTGTTTTCCTTTGGGCCTCTCCTGGCAACCCAGTTGCGAGCAGAAAAATTCATGATGCCTTCTGGGTCCCCTGGTCTAGTTGGAAGACTCTGAGAGTGCCTTGTTACAGCATTCATTTTACACTTACACACAATTATGCCCAGTTACACAGGTGAGGGCCAGGGTCAGCAGGAACCTCTCTGGGTTCTGTTTATACCATCTGACATCAGGTGGGGGGTGTTTCTGCTTCATCAGAGCCATTCCTCCCATGGGGATTTGTTGGCCAGTGCTTTGAGTTTCCTGGGCACTGCTGCTTCAGGGGAGACCCGCAGGGACTGGTGTGGCCCCCCAAAGCATTAAGGGTGACTCCCACCTCCACATGCTCAACTCCCTGTGGCTTTGCCTCCAGCCCTGACTGTGCACAGTGGGGTTTGCGCAGGTCAGGGAATGTAGGGTGACTTCCGCAGATGGGCCGATGTCCCTCCTAGTTGTTGGAGGGTGCAGGGAGCAGTGGCATTTGTACAGGAGAACAGGCTGGCTTTGACATCTGATGAGCAGTCCAGACAAGGACTCAGATTCAGGGGAAAGGGTTTCTGGGGACTCTGCAAGGGGTCTACAGTGTGGGAGAGGATACAGGGTGTGGGTGGGTTGTGAGGGTGCCAGGCTGGCTGGGGAAGGTGGACTCTCTTCTCTCCTGTGGCCTTTGGGGGTTCCAGGTTGGATGGGAGGAAGGAGGGGCCACAAGGCCACATCATGGGTAGATGTGGGCTCCTTGGGGAGGGATAGTGACAGCAGTTGGGAACCTACAGAAGTTTTAATGAAGAGTGGCTGTACCTGAGGCCACTGGGGTTACGGGGGGTCCAGGACCTGGCTTTTGATTTCTCACCGTCTTGCCAGAGCTGACATGGTTTTGACCAATGATGGCTGTGATTTCTGGGGTGGAGGCTGAGATCTGCCAGTGTCCTTTTTGCCCGAGGACACTGAGACCTGATTCTCAGCCGGTGAGTTGGTCTCTCCACAGGTATTGCTGATTTGAATGTTTATAATGCAGTACTTGGGATTTTTTTTTAAATTCAGTTTTATTGAAATATATTCATGTACCATACAATCATCCATGGTATACAATCAACTGTTCACAGTACGATCATATAGTTATGCGTTCATCACAATCTATTTCTGAACATTTCCTGTACGTCAGAAAGAATCAGAATAAGAATAAAAAATAAAAGTGAAAAAAGAACACCCAAACCATCCCCCCATCCCACCCTATTTGTCATTTAGTTTTTGTCCCCACTTTTCTACCCATCCATCCACACACTAGAGAAAGGAAGTGTGATGCACAAGGTTTGTCACCCCTTGTAATCTACATTATTATATAATCGTCTTCAGGAGTCCAGACTGCTGGGTTGGAGTTTGGTAGTTTCAGGTATTCACTTCTCGCTATTCCAATACATTAAAACCTAAGAGGTGTTATCTATATAGTGCATAAAAATGTCCACCAGAGTGACCTCTCGACTCCATTTGAAATCTCTCAGCCACTAAAACTATTTCATCCAAGACAGTGGCATTTCATTGAATTAGAGAACCCTTAACCTTTCCCATCCTCCCTGGAGGTGGATGGGTAGATTTGAGAGTGAGCGGAGGTGGTAGTTGTGTACACCTTGCTGTGTGCTCTGGGGAGCAGTGGCTTTTGCTGCAGAGACTCTGGGAGGTGCTTGTGTTGTGCAGGAGAAACAATATTCTCTTTCAGTGCAAATTGCCCTGTCACACTCATGGAGGATGGCCTGGAAATGGCTGCTTTCTGGTTTACCTAGAAAGGATACGTCCACTCTGGGGTGGCTTTTTTCTCTTCTGAGCCCAGAGTTGGGCTCTCTCGGCTTCTCCTTGTGTGGTCTTCTGTGCTTCGTATCCAGCAGCCAACAGTCACTGCTGTGGCCTGGCTCACTCCAGCCCTCCCAGAACCTCAGTGTCTTCATCTGTAAAGTGGGAGCAATGGTACCTGCTTCCAGGCAGTGAAGTAAAGTGCAGGAAGGACTTCATAGAGTACCTTTCACATCCCATTCCTTCCAAAACAGTGGTAAACATTCCTGTCATCACTGACCATTGTCTCTCTCCCCATGACCAGAATGTCCAGCTTCATGGAACCTCCTGACATTATAAAAAACAGCCTTTGGGAGAAAACTGCTGGCCTGATGATGCTTTGCTGGCTAAACTCAAAGTGCCCAAGTCCTGCCTGATGTGTGTGAAGGACAGCTACACTGACTCCTGCATTGGTTCAGGAGGTGTCTCTGCCTGGTTCCACCTGCTCAAGGTTAGCCTCGGGACCTTGGGGCCTGCCTGGGCCCTCAGCAAGCCCATAGTCCAACCACTGGATGGTCTGGAGACCACATGTACTCTAAATGTGGGGGCCTAAGATGGGATGTTACCCCACAGGAGGGACGGGGAGAATTTCAGGCACTGGGGATGGCAGGGAGTCCTTTCTGGGTGGAGGGGTGGGGGTGCCTCCCCAGACCAGAGAAGAACATGTCATTTTTCCTTTGTCTAGTGAGACAGAGGCACCTGAGATGATTTGGTGAAAGCCTCTTGAGTAATGACCAAGTGCCCAAGGGAGGGTGTTGGGGAGACTTCCTGGAAGTGGGAACAAGGTGTTAGTCTCCCCTGGGGCATGCAAGGGTCACATCCAGGAAGCGTGGAGTGGGGGCTAGAGGAACCAGCCAGGTGGGGATGCTGGGGACATTCACAAGTCAGAGGAGAGCTGGGAGGCTCATCACTGGGGCAACAGTAGGGAGGCCAGAAGAAAAAATGTGATGTAAATAGCAACAGGATGAAAAAACTTGAGGGTGGGGGGATGAGACCCAAAGTCTGGGGTTCAACCAGCCCCAAACTGGTTTTCTCCAGAATAGATGGTGCATGAGGTGGCGGCTCGGTTTCTGATCCTGACTCTGCAAGGCTCTGAGCAGGTCACCCTGGCCACCCTCTGGGCCCATCTCACTGGGTGGCGTCTCACTGTTGTGAGGGTGTAGAGCATGATGGGGCCTGGCAAATGCTGACAATGGAAGCAGTGGCCATCCTTTACCCAGATCAAGATCCAACAGTTCCAAAAAGTGGCGCTTCTTTTAACTCCCTCAGTTACAGTGTTCATGTACCCCTTTGGGACACATGTCCATTTGGAGTGCTGCAGAAATGTGGGTATGTGTGATTATAGGGTATTGCCTAGTTCCTGCTGGGGTCATGTATACCTAGAATCTTTCTAACATCCCAGCATTCCCAGGATGGGGGCACTGCTAATGGCCTCTTGTTGGCAGGGTGGGAAGATCTATCTCATCAAGCTGGCCTCAGCCGACTCCTCCCTTTATGAGTTCTGCCATTCGGCCCCCAACCGCAGTGAGATGTTCTTTGTTGACCAGGTGATCAGATGCTACAAGTGCACTATCCAACATGGCCTGGTGCTCTGCATCTCAGCTGGGCCTGGGTGGCCCCAGGGGCCCCAGGACCTGGTCTCCTGCCTCACAGCCTGCTGCTGCTCCTGGGAAGTGAAGCCAGCAGGAGGGAGCCGTGTGGAGGAGGGTGAGGTGGGGCCACCCCCAACAGCAAACCCGGAGAGCTCCCCGATGGCCATGGGAACCGCACCCTGAGCCACTGGCAGGGCCGGGGCCACCCCTGAAGGGAGAAAGAGAGTGTTTGCTTACTCTAAACTTTGCAGTAAGGGATAGTTCAAGTACCTACAAAAGGAGGAAGTACGCTATAAGCCTTTGCCACTTCCCCACTCAGATTATGTTGAAGTCAATTCTAGACATATTGTTTCATCCCTAAGTATTTCAGTTTCTATCTCTAAAATACTTTTTTTAAGTAACATGATTAAAATACAGGCATCATCCCTTTAAAAAGTAACAGTTAATAGTAATCCTTTTGTATCACCAATATCCAGTCGATGTTCAGATTTTCTAAATGTCATATGTATATTTTTTGTGTGTTTTAAATTAGGATCAAAATGAGGCTCTCGCTTTTGGATTGATTTATATGCCTCAGATTGGTTCATGACACCTGGACTCTCCCTCTCCTCTCTGTCCCTCCCTCCCTGCCTCCCGCCTTTCCTTCCTCCCTCCGTTCTTCCTTCTCCTCCCTCCATCCTTCCCTCCCTCCCTCCCCACTTTCATCCCTCATAATCACAGTCAATTTCTTTTCTTTCCTTTTTTCCTTTATTGTGAACTTTAACATACATACATAACAGTGATAAGTTTCAATGTATGATTTCACAGGTAGTTAGAAAGCAAATTTCAAAGAATGTCATGGGTCACAGTTTCACAGCTTCAGCCATTTCTGTTATTGTAAAATATCTCTTGATGTACAGCTCAACAAGTAGTCATATAGATAATTTCCAAAATTGTTATGGGTTACAGTTCCACAATTTCAGTTCTTTCCTTATGCAGTACAAGGTATATAAAGAAAAGAGAAGACCTTCAAGGCACAATTCAAAGAGCAGCTATAGAACAAATGCCAAGGGATGCAGTAGGCTACAGTTCCGCCATGTCATTTTCCTCCTTGCAACCCTTCCAAGAGCCCCACTTCCAAAAGTATATATGTAATTATATAAAGCTTCCGTATTCATAGACCTTCGTTCAATGTTATCTTGTTTGTTGCTACTCCTTCCTTTGACTTAATCTTTCTCCATCTTCAGGAGCATCTAGGCAGTGAGCACCCTAACTTGTTCATAGTAAAAGGGGGTTTTGACGGTATGGGGAAGGGGCCGCACCTGACAGTTGGTCTTAAAGCAGCTGTTGCCTCTGGCTTTTAGGACTTGTCTGGTTTAGAGTTTCACAGAGTTCACATTAGTGGTAACAGACAAGATCTCTCCTTTTGTGTCTGGCTTATTTCACTCAGCATTATGTCTTCAAAGTTCATCCATGTTGTCGTATGGTTTACGACCTCATTCCTTCTTACTGCCACATAGTATTCCATCATGCACATGTACCACATTTGTTTATCCACTCATCTGTCGAAGGACATTTGGATTGTTTCCATCTCTTGGCAATTGTGAACAATGCTGCTATGAACATAGGTTTGCAAAGATGTGTGCTTGTCACTGCTTTCAGATTTTCTGGGTATATACCAAGGAGTGAAATTGCTAGATCATAGGGTAACTCGATATCTAGTTTTCTGAGAAAAAGTCAAACTGTCCTCCAGAGTGCCTGGACCATTGTATGGTCCCATCAACAATGAATAAGAGTTCCAATTTCTCAACATCCTCTCCAGCATTTGTTGTTTCCTGTTTGTTTAAAGTCAGTCATTTTAAATGGTGTGGGATATTATCACCTTGTGGTCTTGAGTTGCATCTCCCTAATAGCTAGTGAAGATGAATGATTTTTGATGTGTTTTTTAGCCATTTGTATTTACTCTTCAGAGAAATGTCTTCTCATCTTTTGTCCATTTTATAATTGAGCTGTTTGTACTATTATTGTTGAGTTGTAGGATTTCTTTATATATGCAAGATACAAGTCTCTTATCAGATACATGGTTTCCAAATATTTTTTTCCCATTGAGTTGGCTGCCTCTTTACATTTTTGACAAATTCCTTTGAGGTGCAGAAGCTTTCAATTTTGAGGAGTTACCATTTACTTATGTTTTCTTTAGTTGCTTGTGCTTTGGGTGAAGGTTCTAAGAAGCTACCTCCTAATACAAGGTCTTGAATGTTTCCCTACATTATCTTCTAGGAGTTTTATGGTACTGTCTCTTACATTCAGGTCTTTGATATACTTTGAGTTAGTTTTTATATAGGGTTGTGAGGTAGGGGTCCTCTATCATTCTTTTTGGTTATGGACATCTAGTTCTCCCGGCCCCATTTATTGAAGAGACTGTTATGTCCCAGTTCAGTGAGTTTGAGGGCCTTTGATGAAATATCAGTCAACCCTAGATCTGGGGGTTGATTTCTGAACTGTCAATTTGATTCCATTGCTCTATATGTCTATCTTTGTGCCAATACCATGCTGTTTGACAACTGTGGCTTTATAGTAAGCTTCAAAGTCAGGCAGTGTAAGTCCACAGTCTATTTGTTGAGGAACTGGGGGGTGGGTTTCCTGGAGTCTGGGCCCCAGGTTCTTTCTCTGAAGCTAACATGGGCTGAGTCCCAACTCTCCTGGTAGATGAAGTGGCCCTGCCTTGTCCTCCTTCCTCCCCCTGTGTGTGGAGACCAGGGATGCCAGGGCCTCAGTGCTGTCTTCCTGTGTCCTGAGCAAGTCCCCTCAACTCCCAGGCTCTCAGTTTCAGGGGCTGGATTCAACTGTCTCTGCCTGTTCAGAGACAGCCTCTCTTTCCTGTGGGGCTCACCCCACCTCCTTTACAGGGTGAGGACCTCTGGGGGCATTCTGGGCAGCAGGTGCAATAGCAGAGGTGGATGATGACATCGAGGCCCTGGGCTGGCAGTGCTCTGTGCCCACCAGTCTGTTGGAGGTGCCAGGCCTGGTCCTGATCCAGAGTTGGTGTTGGCAGGGATCAAACAGTCCTGAGCCCCGTCAACTCCCAGGCCCTCCAAACCATCCCGTGGGACCTTCCCATGTGATGTTCCCTGGTGCCCATGCTGTGAGATGTGCTCAGTCTCGGTGGGGTCATGGAGAAGGGCTAGCTCCATTTCTGTTTGTCTCTCCCAGGCTGGATCTACACCACACTCATCCCTGTGGCCTGCCTGACCTTTGCAGCACATTTCCTCCGCAGCCTGAGCGTGGAGATGTAGACGAGGTGCGGCCCCTCCACATGATGCCACCCCTGGGCTCAGTGTGCCAGGCTTCCCAGGCTGTGCTGTGCCTGTCCCTGTCCCTGTCCCCAGGGTCTACAGTGCCTGTCTTTGGGTTCTGTGGGCAGCATCTGCCCCACGGTGCTATGTCTGTCCCTTGGCTCTGTGGGCAGAGTCTCCATCCACCATGCTGCCCCGTCACTGGTCTCTGTGAGGGTCTCACCCCCCCACCCCTGGGTCAGTGTGATGGTAACTTCCCTCTCCTTGGGTGAGATCTGTTGAACTCACTGGGCCTCCATGTGCACTTAGATGAAATGTGCAGCCTCCATGAGCCTAAGGCCTGTCTTGGCCATCTTGTTGGGAATGGAGGCTGGAAACAGGTGACCCTTTGGTGGATTCTGGGTACATTGGAAGGCACACTCTTTTCCTGGCCACTGACCCTTGCTCTCTAATGACCACAGTCGTGGGCTTGTGTGGCAATGAAGCAGACAGCTCCTGCCAAGGCCCAACTTCCACCCCCCAAAGACAGTCTCTGTGCCGTGGACCCTTTTCCACCTCTGCAGGGCCCCAGTGGGGGAGCCCGGGGTCCTGTGGCCTTGATGGGGGTCACTCTCTGCACACTACTGGCTGCCCTCATGGCACTGAATTGCTCTGTGCTGTGGCTTACAGAGCTCATGAAGTGGAACGAAGGTTGAAACTTGCAGCCTGACTCAGTTTCCAAACTTTGAAATGGCCTGTTGGTACATGGGAAAGCATCTGCTTGAGGCATTCAGAGGAACCGGTTGCCCTGTATGTGTGTGTCTGAGCCCATGCTTCTCTGTGGGGAGCAGGGGCTGGGGGGCTATTTCTTTGTGGGTAAAAGCCAGGGATGCCAGGATGCTGGGAACTGGGATGGGGACCCATCCCCTTGGTCTGGGTGCTGGCTTCATGTGACCTTGACCAGGCCCCGTCACCTCCCCGAGCCTCAGTTTCCCTATCTGTATGATACAAAGGCTGGATTGAATCAGCGGTGACTGCTCAAGCATGGCCCGGCAGCCTACCTGGAGGGGCCATTTCTAGCTTAGAAAGAGCATTGGGCTGAATGATGAAAGGGGCAAGTGTGCATTCTACTCTGTGCCTTTGGCCTTGGTGCAATTATTCACAAACCCCATGCACTCCCCCAATGCCTCAGTGAGGATAGTCAAACCTACATGATAAGAGACTTGAGATCTTCCGTGATTCTGCA
Organism: Choloepus didactylus; assembly: GCF_015220235.1. Lineage (NCBI taxonomy): Eukaryota > Metazoa > Chordata > Mammalia > Pilosa > Megalonychidae > Choloepus > Choloepus didactylus. The sequence goes on from NC_051319.1 coordinate 97,433,377, forward strand.
TCAGCCAGGCAGGAGACCCTCTCACTGACCCCGCTGTGAAGTGGGAGTGTGTGCATATTTGGGTGTGCACGTGTGTCTGTGTGAGTGTGCACGCATGTACTTGGGTGGTAGTGTGTATATGTGCGAGCATGTGTTCATGTGCCTGCACGTTTGCATGTGTGTACATGGTATATCTGCATGCAAGTATTTGTGCACATGTGAGTGTGACTTCTCTGTGCATATGCACAGATGTACATGTGTGTGTCTCTGCATGAGAGCCAGGGACTCCCTGCGGCTTGGAGGGGAGGAGGTGGGGAAGTGTGATGTGGGTTCCTTGCTCTGTGCTGCCCCATTGGGCACCCCCTGGCCAGCCTATTGTCTCTGTCCCAGTTCCATGCCCTGCTGAGCACTCCTTTGAGGCCCAGAAGCACTTTGCCAAACTGCCTGTGTCCCTATGAGGGATACTGGCTAGAGGATTCTTGCTGTTATTTATCTTTTTTTTTTTTTTTTTTTTTTTTTTTTTTTGCAGTTGTGATTTTCCCAGGAAGTTCCTTTCTTTCTGATAAAAGTCACAAAGAGATAATTTTATTAGGAACCTTATGCACTTTGGGTGCAGTTTGAGCTGAGACAACTAAAAAGATTCTTTCATCTCTGCTGACCAGGTTTCAATTAAATTCATCAACAGCCCCCCAGAATGAGAAGCCCAAAGCCAGACTCTGGCAGAGGAAGTGAGAACCCAGGAGAGGGAGCTGGTACAGCCTGGGGGGGTGCCCATGCCCATCAGTGGTCAGGAGTATGGGACTGGGCAGCTGGGTAGAGGTTCAAGTTCTCACCATGGAGTCGAAACCCGTAGTGACAACAGTCCAGGCTGTCCCCTGGGACTTGGGCCCCTCCTCTGCAGAAGGCATGATGATAGTCCCTGCTTTGAAGGCCATAGGGGTGTTCCAAGCTCCTGTTCTCCCCATGGGTGGCTGGTGGGTACAGCAGGCCATGGGCACCTCCTGTGTTGGACCCTCCCAGGATCCATGAGGGATGGTTGGCAGTTGGGCAGGCTGCTGCTGGCAGAGGCCCCTGGAAGTTCCTGGACACTGGGGATGCCCTTGGGCTGGGGGTTGGCTGCTCACTGGGTCTGGGTGGCTGGCAGGGACCCCCTGAGATAACCCTCCTCTCCTTCCCCACCCCATCCAGGTTCTCAAAAATCTGGGAAGCAGCTGCTGCCTCACTGATTCCAAGGAGCAGAAATTCTCAATGGAGCTTGCAGATCAGGGACTGAGAAACAGGTGGGAAAGTATCTCATGCAGGATGGTGGGGTGGAGAACAGGGTGGCCAGGTGGGAGAGAAAGTGCCAGAGCCTGGAGGAGGGAATGTCTGAGGCCTCGTTTTCCTACCCATGAGAAATGTCACAGGAGGTGCTGACAAGTGTCACCTGGCATGGGCTGGCCCGGAGTGTGACGCAGCCTGAGTCAGACACCTGTCCCAGTGCTGCCCCATCCTCCTGACACTGACCTGCCCTGAGGGATGGACGGACACAGACAAGAGCACCCTCCCTCCCAGGGCACCAGGCTTAGATGGTGGAAGCAGGTGGACACCCCAGGATTGCTGGGAGATGTGGGGAAGGAATGTGAGCCAGCATGAGGCCAGGTGGAAAGAAGGCAGATCCCAAGGTGGGGAAAGACTGCCAGGTGTGGACACAGAAGGCCTGGAGAGGGCAGGGAGATGGTAGGGTGGGGCTCTGTGGGAGCAGCAGCTGGTGACTGGGAAGGGCGGGCAGCCCAGCGGGGTTCTGCTGAGCCCAGAGGTGGAGGCCTTGGGAGTGGATCACAGAGCCTGGGTTCAGGGTGGGGGTGGGGTGGATGACATGGCGGTTTCACATACCTGTGGGTTTTTGCCCCTGAATGTTGGGGAATTGTGTTTGGGTCACGGAGGCATTGCAAGTGATAATGCACGTGCATCCAGATCTTGTTAGGCAATGTGGCTGCGTGTATTAGTTTGGGTGTAGGATTCCTATGTTTGAATGTTTGGGAAATGTGTTGGTGGGGGCTCATTCGCATGTTCTTAAGTCATACTGAATGGCCATGTATGTTTCTTGTGTTGATTTTCAGGTGTGTGTCTACATATATTGGTATTGAAGGGTAGCTATATGACATTTAGTGGTGTATTAGGGTTCTCTAGGGAAAGAGAATCAATGAGAGGTATCTATGAGTATAAAATTTATAGAAGTGACTCATGCAACTCTGGGTAACTGAGAACTGAATGGCCGTGTAAGTTTCTTGTATTGATTTTCAGATGTGCATCTACACATATTGGTATTGAAGGGTAGTTGCATGACTTTTAGTGGGTTGGTAGGGTGTCCTGTATGTTCAGATTGAAGGATACTGTGGCATTGGCTTTGTGTGACTCTTTATGCAAACAGGTATGTGATGTGGGGCCGGATATGTATTGGTGATTATATTTGCCTACTTTTGTGTGTGTGTATTTGAGTATATTCGAGGCAGGTGGAAGTTGAATTTGAATTTCATTGATGTATGTATTTATGGTGCTTGGGAGTTTGCACATTTTCTAGGACTATGTGTTTGCATTTGGTAGTAGGAAGTCATTAGCATGCATTCTGGGAGCCGAGTATTTGTGTATGTGATGGAAGTTTGGGTTGTGTGTTTCTAGTGATGTGGGACAATTTTATTTGTATGTAATGGAAGCATGTGATATGATTACCTTGGAGTATCTGGGGTTGTGGTAATTTGTCAGTGTATGACTTGGGCCTTGGCAGAGATTTCCTCTGTACTCATCTCTGGCAGACTGGAGATGTTTCTTTGTGTCTAGGTAGTGTATACTAGTTTGTGTGCACTCTAGAAGTGGGCGATTGTGTGCAGGTTCACGGTAGAGTGGTGGATGAGATAACTTTTCACTTGAAAGTGTGACAGGAAAGTGTGTGGAGGTTTTCTGTGTACACGTCAGAGAAGTATTTTAGCTGTACATGGTGGTAAACGGGCATAATGTGTGGATGTTTTGTATGGTTCTAGGTGTGTGTGTACGAATTCGAGCGTGTATAGCATTTCCCCTTAGATAGGAAGAAGTGGCTGGAGTATGTGTAAGTTGTGTGTGTCTGTTTTCCAGATATAGAAGGGGCTGTGCCTGTTCTTGTGATTTATAGCATGGTTTTGCTAATATGTTTTGGGCGAAAGTAAAAGGTTCATACTCAGTGTGCAGGTGTATTCTAGGCACATGTTTTTGTAAAAGGGGTTTAGATTCACTAAAGCTGGATGGAACGAACTTGGGACAGTTATTGGGGCGTATCTCCTCCCACGGCCGGGCTCCAGGTGAGGGCAGAGAAGTCTGGCATGCGGGGTGCCATGGAAGCCTGAGGTGCAGTCTTTGGAAGTGGATCCCAGAACCTGGTTCAGTGGGGTGGGGAGGGGTCACAGAGTTGTTTCATATAGGTGGGTTTTTTTTTTCTCCCTGCGTGTTGGCGACTTGTGTATGCATCACCTCCGGCTTACTCGCGATAAGTGCAAGTACATGCATGTCATGTTACGGAGTGTATACGGCCGATGGCAGTAGCACTGTGGGCACTGTGTGCAGAGAGGATGGGTCAGCGGGCATCGCTGGTGGCATTAGCCATCTCAGCGCTGGCCAAGGCTTCAGAAGAAGAATCCCCAAGGCCAGCGTTTGAGTTGGGCCTCCATAATGCTGGGAGCTGCTCCCTGTCTTCTGGGAGAGATCTCCATGGAGACCGCCCCACCCACAGAAGTGGAATTGTGAGGAGGCAGCATTGTCTTCTGGGAGAGATCTCCATGGAGACTGCCCCACCCACAGAGGTGGTATCTGCAGGAGGCTGCAGTACTGGAGCCACCTCTTGGCTTTCGGTTGCTGGCACCGTTGCCCACTCCCCTAGCGGGCACGGTCACTCTACTCTTCTTCCTAACCTCGCGCTCCCTGTTGTACCTGTGCCCCCCAGTTTGGGCAGTGCTGTTAGACATTGGGCTGGGCCGGGGCCAGGTGGGGCTCTGCGGCCTTTGCCTCTGCCTCTCCTGCCCTTCTTACCCGCCCCAGAGCTGGAAGCGGGGCAGCCTCTGCCATGGCCTCCGGATCCCCACACATAGGGGGCAGCGGAAAGATCCGGACGCGGTGTTGCCACCCCGGTCCCGTGACGCCTTACTCGCAGGGGCGACGGCGCCAGCTGGGTGTTCTTAGCAGCGTTACAGAATGTCTTCAGAATAACGTGCCAGCATGGCTACAGAGATATTTCAACAAGAACGAAGATGTATGCAGCCGCACAACAGATGCCAAGGAGACACCATGTTCACGAGAAATTAGGGAAGGTGACCAAGTAAAGTGTGCCAGTGAGGAGAGCTCTAATATTAATGATGGGAGGATCACCAGTGAGCCAACAGTCGGTAAGACAGAAGACGCCTCAACAACCAGCCCTGCTTCAAATTATGCAGGCGAATTAGACAGGCCTTCTCTTCGTCGGAGCCACTTGAATTTCTCTGTGTTGGTACCTCCTCCTTTGTCCTTTCAGCTGTCCACATCATCAGCATTCCCAATTGGCAGTTCCCTTAGAAAGGAAATTATAGACTCTACCTCTCAGCATGGTGATGATAACATGTCAACTAGCCATCCTTGTCATTTTTCAACAAGAGGTTCCAATAAAGCTATGGCTGCTTCAAAGAAGCCTTCAGTGCCACCTCTGTGGTCCCCAGAGGCTGAGCAGTCTCATTCACTCTCACAGCACACTGCCACCAGGTCAAGAAAACCAGCATTCAGCTTGTCTGCATTTGGGACACTTTCCCCTTCATTTGAGAAATCTTTGATCTTTAAAACAAGTAGGCATGGAGATCCTCCTTGTTATCTTGGAGAAACAACATATGGTGGGGCAGCAGCTGCTGTAAGACATTCTAAACTAGGAAGGACCCCTTATCAGGCACCAGTAAGAAGACAGATGAAAGCTAAGCAGCTCAATGCACAGTCCTATGGTGTGACTAGTTTAGAAGCTCGGCGAATATTACAGTCTGTAGAGAAGATATCAGGACCACTAGCAGATGTTTCTTCCATGCATTCTTCTCTTGATAGGAGTTGGATAGATAGCACAGATTTTGGGGCCAAAAGGGATAAGGTGGATTCTCAGTATCCTGTTCAAAAATTCAGGTCCCCAAAGCCAGTTTCCAGAGCAACGTATCAAAGTCTTTATTTTAAACCATCTCTGACCCCATCTCATGAATTGAGGAAGGCTAATCAAAGAATAGTTAAAAACCACAGTACTCATGAAAACAATATGACACCAGGACAAAATAGAGAACAAGAAAGTGGCTTTCCATATAGAAATCTGCAAGTTCCTGCACCCAATGGATTATCTTCTGGAGTAGGTAGTAGAGGTGGCAAAATTAGACAGGAGAGAACACGCTTACTTGCATCTAAACCACCGGTGAAGGAAATGGAAGTACGAGGAATATCAAAACTCTCTCTACCGATCACCAGTTCTTCACTGCCTGCATTCAGTATTCATTGTCCTCTGATGACAACTTCCTCTCCAGCTCCCATGAGTCCTTCACAATCAGTAACAGATAAGGTACAAATGATTTCTCCGAGCAGCAGTGGCAGTGCCGTGTTTAGATTTTCTTCTCCCACTGTAAAATCTACTGTGGCAGATGTACTACCTTCTTCATCTACTGAATTTACAATTAGTATGCCTGTTGCAAAAACAGAACTTCCAGACACCAGTATTACTTCAGAACCTATTATAAGTACTTCAGCTCAAGATATCACTGAAGCAAATAGTATAAGCCATAAGAGGAAGCTAGATGAAGATTATTATAAGGGCCCTTCTAGACCTGTAAAAACCTGGAAAGAAGGAAGAGTCCTAGATGTGAAAAACCCTGGTTTCATATCACCAAAGGTAGATGCTTTTGCTGCTCGGCCTACCATGACAAGCCCAGCAGCTTATACAAAACCAGGCGTATGTAGGTTTTCCTCTAGTGGAACTGGACTTGGGGAAAGTTTAAAAGCTAGATCATCATGGCGCTGTGATACATGTCTACTCGTGAACAAAGTTACTGACAATAAGTGCAAATCCTGTCAAGCCGCCAAGTTGCCACCTAGAGATACTGCTGAACAGACAGCCATTGGGACACGAAGAAAAAGTGGCAAACCAACCATTTCTGCATCAGGGGCAGGCTTTGGGGACAAACTTAAAGTGAAATTACAAACTTGGGTTTGTGATACGTGTTTAGTGCAAAATACACCTGAAGCAAGAAAATGTATAGCTTGTGAAACATTCAAACCTGGAACTGGTGTCAGCCGGTTCCTTCCACTGCTAGTGGCTTCAGAAAGTGCCGTGAGTATGACTGCTTCATCTCCTAGCTGCACTGTGACCACTGGTGCCTTAGGAATTGGAGATGAGTTCAGAATGCCAGTAGGATCTTGGGAGTGTCGAATATGCTGTGTTTGTAATAATGCAGAGGACAATAGATGCATGTCCTGTATGTCCAAGAAAACAGAGCGCTCAGTACCTGCTTCAAGTAGCAGCAGTGTATCTGTTGGTCTTTGTTCTGGGGGCGGCGTAGGGTTGGAGAAGTTGAGGAATCGTAAGGGAAACGGGGACTGTGAAGTATGCCTAGTGCAGAATAGAGCAGATTCTGCCAAGTGTGCAGCATGCAAAAGTGCCAAGCCAGACACAACAGGCACGAAATCTGAGTTTAAAGGTGTTAGCAAATGTTCATCATCTTCAAACCCAGCCCCCTCATGTTTCAAATTGGGAAACTCATCACCGTCTTCTGGGCCTTCTCTGATTTCAACAAGTACTGGAAACTTTCAATTTGGAGATCAGAGAGGCTTCAAAACTAGTGTGTCTTCAGATTCTGGATCCAAAGATGCAGTGAACAGAGGCTTTCAATTTGACAAATCCACCAAGAAACCTCGTCAAGTTCCCTCTGAAGTTGTTATCTTTGGCACAAGTGCTATTAACCATGATCCAGCTGCTGCTAATACTGCAGTGACCTCTCAGAGCAAGAGAAGCTTCAGTTTTAGAACCGTAGAAGCCAAAAGTGTTTCATTGGCTCCAGACGCGTGTCAGACATCAGATGTAGAAATGGAGGAATCGTGTCAGACATCAGACGTAGAAATGGAGGAATCATGCCAGACATCAGACGTAGAAATGGAAGGAATCATGTCAGACATCAGACGTAGAAATGGAGGAATTGCCTCCAGTCAAAGGAAGGTTTGCTTCTGGCAATATGGCATCTGCCTCTGTGCCACCTGCCTCAGCGTTCACTTTGGGAGGGACAGGGGAGAAACAGCAACAGCGTGTCACTTCTGCTACTCCTGCGTATGGGATGAAAACTGATAAAGAAGAGAGAAAGCAGAAGCGACGGTTTCCCTTTGGCAGTTCAACGCCCAGCAAAGATGGCAGTTGTTCACAGTTGGCATTTGGTTCCAATACGATAAAACGATCTGAGAAGGCATCTGAACACTCAAGGAGGGCCGCTTTTGCTTTTGGAGCTCGAACCAATACTGCAGCTGATCAAGGAATAGCAAAGCCAGTTTTCAGTTCCTTGAACAACAGTTTCTGTGGTTCAAGGACATCAGCCACTTCAGCAGGTAGTGGCATATTTGCTAATTCCACCCCTTCCTCCAACCTACCTGTGGCCAGCAATCACATTAGCAGTTCTGCCCTTGGTAACTTTGCTGGACCCAGCACATCTCAGTCTTTGCTACTTTCTCAGCAAAATAGCACTGTTACAGCTGTCACCCCATTTGGCTTAGGTCCAGGAGTCATGAGTAATAATACTTCAACCTCTGCTTTCATCTCTGGAGCTACAACATCATCTAGCTCTGCAGGCTCCTACTTTGTACTTGGCACTGGACCTTCAACACCATCTGCCGGTCCAGCATTTGGTGCTAACCAGACCCCAACATTTGGACAAATCCATGGTACCAGCCAGCATCATTCCCCAGGCTTTGGATCCACAGCCTCTTCCACGGCAGTATTCGCAACTGGTTCCCAGCCTGCACCACCACCTACTTCTGGCATGGCGTCAAGCAGAAACCAGACTCCTGTGTTTGGACAGCAGCCTAGTCAGCGTGCATTTGGCTCTAGAACAACTCTGGAGTCAGGACAAAAGACTGCTGTTAAACGCAAGAAATAACGTTCACAATGGTGATATGCACTACAGTTTTATTAATAATGAAAACACGGACATACCATACAATTACTAAATGGAGAAGTTGATAGATCTGAAAGGCCCTTAGGATGGACATCTTTAATCAGTCTTCCTCCATCAGAAAACTGTAGTGCACAGTACACCTAACTCACTCACTTCACACAAACACAGCAGAAACAGCATTGAATTCATTTCAACATCCCCTAATCTATACTGATGACTGAAGCTTCAAAAAAATCACCGATGATCCAGGAAATCACTCATTAATCTAGTCTCTTCTGGTTGTCCCCAGAAGACTGCCCAGTTCCAACTGGCTGTTCATGGAACCTCTTCATCTGCGCCACTCATGTGCATCGATGTGCATTTGTGGAATGCTGTGAAACTGTAATTATATCTGAGGAATTTATTTATTTATTTATTTTACTTTTCTTCTGACGTGTTGATTTTTATGTCTAGGAGTATCGGGGTAGTAACCTACATTCTGTAAGTACCAAAATCTACAACTCATGTTTTTTCCTTTTTTCTTTGAGACCATATGTTTTATTAACCAGTAAGTGTGTCATGTTAAGCTCTTCAGTTTATGCATGCTTGTTATGTAAACATATTCATTTTACACCCACAGAACACACTTAGTTTATACTAATTACACATTTTCTCCTAATTCTAAATGAGTCAGCAGAAACTGTAGCATAATCACATGAAGAAAGCATGACTGTTCTTCACTGTGGGAAAAGGTTTGTTTTTTCAAGAAAGCTACTAGATCCTTTTCCAAATATACTTTGTATTTCAATACTTTGCATTAAGCTAAAGCTTTTGGTCGTGACAGCTAAACGTCCTGTAAAATGTAATTGAATTCTAAAGTGACTGCCCAAGCACCCAAGCAGGATTATAATCTTGTTCTTTGTTTCCCTTTCCAGCTATTAGGGAAACAGAATGGCAACTCGAGAGATAATTATACATGTTCTGTGCCTCACTTTATTTTTAACAGCCTAAGTGGGGCCTCCCCATTTCTTGGAGACACAAAGCAAGAAATGTTGGCAGATGTGTCCACTGTCAACTATGAATTTGAGGACGAGTACTTCAGTAACACCAGTGCCCTCGCCAAAGATTTCATAAGAAGACTTCTGGTCAAGGATCCAAAGTGAGTGTCCCTTATTCCTCACAGGTGCCTCAGCTGTGACCTCAGCTAGCCCAGTGTTAGCACCTGGCCCCTGCAGACGACAGCATTTATCAGATTCTGGTGGTTTCTGCCTGGCCAAGGGAAGCATGCTGTATGAAACTTTATGAAAGTGCATGTCCTTTCCACCCACCCAGTCAGCCCCTATGGGTCCAGTGAAAGACCGATATTATTTTCAGCTTTCCTCCATGAAGTGGTTCCCCAACTGCTTTTTCCAGAGTCTCTGCTTGGTAGTCTCGGCCAGCGTGGAAAGCTTGCTGCTATGGTCACAGCTTTTTTAATTTTTCTCCCTCCCCTCCTCCTACAGGAAGAGAATGACAATTCAAGATAGTTTGCAGCATCCCTGGATCAAGGTCAGTTGCCTATTATGTTGCATTTGAAATCATTTTCTGAGTGGCTTGGGTGTCAGAAGGCATCCTGAAATTCATTTGTCCTAAACTTTTACTAGTTACTGTGGATTTTAACAACAGGCCACATCTGGAGTACTGTTAGCCCTTCCACATTGACTTTCCCCATTACGGTTTCAATATATCACGAGTTGGTATAAGAAATTAAATGAGAATTTGAGGGGAGTTTTGCAGAAGATGTAGAAGACACGCAAAGGTCAGCAGACAACAACACGCAAAGGCTAGAAATGTGCAGGACTGTTATACAAAAGCATTCTGATAGACCCTGGCATCATGCAAGAAAATGCTCAGTCCTTATATGATTCCCTAAAGGAAAATGAAGGTGAAGGGTCTACCCCTATGGATTTTCAGGCCAGCAAAGTCTGGTTTGAGAATTTTAGAAACAGGTTTAGCCCACGTAATGTAACAGTAATGGGAGAGGCAGCATTTGCCGATCAAGAGGTGGCTTGGAGTTTTCTGGAACCCTGAAAAAAAATTTTATGTGGATTTTCCAGATCGCTAGGGCACCACACCCCTGACCCCCACAATGTGGAAGGGATAACTGTATTGTGTTTGCTATGGGTGCTATATTCTAAGAGACACTGACAGATAAGAGTGTATCCTAATTATAACTGAGATGGGAAGAGTAAGCCATTATGGAGCAGGAATTGTAAACTGAGAGCCTGAAGGTCAAGTCCAGTCAACAGGCACATTTGCTTTGACCAGCGATTTGTTGGTGCAGACAGTGCTTTGAAAAATTTTGAATTAATTCCTAGCATTTCAATATCACCTCAAAATCTGGATTCCCAGCTTCGCTTGAAAAATCTGAAGGTCTTCCTATGCTAAAGCCTCTTTCCCCCTGGCCACAGGAAACTCAACTCAGCTGCCCTTGCTTACTGGGGCATGTGGCAGCCCTGTTATATTACACATTTACATGACCTGTCTGACCCCTGTTTGCATTTGAGTTAAAGAAACTGAAGGTGCTTCAGCCTAGACTAAACCCACTTGCTTTGTTGATGTATTGACTGTTAAAGTTCCTTAAGAACAAACCCACAATTTCTTTTCCCTAATCCAAACTGAAACCTGATCACAGATTAACCCTTCAGATATCTGAATGCATCTGAATTCAACAAGACTTTCCCCTGACACTCAAAGATCGGGGCTTTGTTCACTCTGGAGCTAAAGCAGCTCCAGAAAAGATAGAAAGAGCAGTTCTGTGGGAAGCACCCCACTTCCGTAACTGAATAGGCAAATGCTTCCCAAATGGAATGCGGGGACTCCGAGGGCAAGGGCCGGGATCACACGTCCACAGACACTAGCTGCCCCACCATCCAAATTTAGTGGCTTCACTGAGGCTCCAGATCCAGCCTTTCAGAGTCAAAAGAGACAGGAAGTGTGGAAAAAAGAAGTGGGAGAGAAACAGGTGGGGAAAAGAAGAGGAGGAGGAGGAGGGCTTAGTGTGTTTGAGGGTGGCAGTGGAAACAGGGAAAGATAAAAATGATTAAGATAATGAGGATGTTAAGACTGTAAATTAAAATCAAACTGAATAATCAGTTTGGGAGAAAATACATATGTCGTAATGGGAAGTGCCGTGTGTGATGGGCCCAGGGTCCTGTGTGAAGTCTCAAGGTCTCCGTATCATGCTATTCACAAGGACACCTTACACCAGTCTGCTTTATTTGTTCCATTTCTCTTGATTTTTCACCTGCATGCACATGACTCTTAGTCGTCATCTTGAATTGTAATAAAAAGCATATCCGTTTGAATTTTCTGTAGCACGCAACCTAACTTAACCTGTCTGGCCAGTTCATTTAAACAACCTAAACACATGGAGCCTAGAATAGGGAATGTGGTCTTGTAATTCTGTAGATCTTAATGTAATACCCTGTTACATTCCAGAGTATGTGAGGAAGATAATATAAAATATTTGCAAGGTCCCTTGAGGGACAGGAGAAAAAATAAGGAACTATTTAACTTCCCCACTGGGAAATTCCTGATACTTTCTCAAGCATTAGGGATGCCCAATTTAATAAGCCAAGCCCTCAATGTTGAGGCTTGCTCTTATGGAACTTATTTCTGTAAGGAGGAGGCTAAGCTTACCTGTAATTAAGCCTAAGGGTCACTTCCAGAGAGCCTCTTTTGTTGCTTAGATGTGGCCTCTCTCTAAGCCCAATTCTGCAAATAAACTCACTACCCTCTCCACTACGTGGTACGTGACTTCCAGGGGTGTGAGTCTCCCTGGTGACGTGGGACATGACTCCCAGGGAGGAGTCTGGCCCTGGCATCATGTGATTGAGAATGCCGTCTTGACCAAAAGCGGGAAAAGAAATTTAAGAAAATAAGGTTCCGGAGAGTCCTGGGAAGATGGCAGCATAGAAAGAGGTGGAAGAACTAGTCTCCCCCGGAACAATTCATAAATGACCAAAAAACCAGTAAATAACTTGGAATGGTAGCAGGGAGACAAATGAGACAGTACACTCAACATCTACTGACATGAATCGGGAGGAATGCCCGAGATCACAGCATAAAATCCGTAAGTAAAACTGCGGACCCGCGCTGAGAGCCGAGAACCTAGAGCCGGGAGCCCCTCCCTCACGGAAGCCATGCCGTGCACTTTCTCAGCCCAGCCCCAAGTGAGGTTTTGGTGATAACAGCTCAATACAGACAGCGAATCCTCAACAAGCAGACAGAGGCTTTTGATGACAGCTGACCTTGGGAGAATCGGGAGAAATATTCTGTCTCTTTCTATCTCTCTGTGGAGAAAACCTCGGCTGCTCTCAGCCCACAAGGCGTTGCAGTGGAGGCGGCCTCACACAATCTGCATCCTGACGTGAGCTGAGAGCCCCGCGGCACAGCCAAGCGGCCCAGGGCTTGCCTAGAGGGACGGTGCACACTGATGACGTAGCACGGCATTTTCTCTCAGCTGAGGGAGGATTGCGGCTGGGAGGGGGGATCTGCTCAGAGAACCTAGAGGCGCTATGCCAAGTCTGGTGGTTTATGGGACACCGAGAGAGAGCTGCCCCTCCTGACCACCCGTGCGTGCGCTCCACATTCAGGGCGGGCGACTCCAGCGGCGTGCCCAGGCTGAGCTCCCCAACTGAACATACAAGAATCATTTCCCCACACTACTGTCTGGAGGGATATAGGTGGCTCACAGACGCCATAGCTGGTTACCTAGAGAAAGTGCACATCACCAAGCTGTGTCTCTGAAAAATTAGATCGATATCCTTTAAGAACCCTATCAAGCAAAACAAATGCCAAGAGGCCAAAAACAACAGAAAATCTTAAAGCATATGATAAAACCAGATGATATGGAGAATCCAGCTCCAAACACACAAATCAAGATTTCGGAAGAAATGTTATTCCTTGCAAAATTAATTAAAAAGGTACAATCAAAGAATGAAAACATGGCAAAGGATTTAAAGGACATCAAGAGGACCATGGCCCAGGATATAAGCGCCATAAAAAAGACCCTAGAAGAGCATAAAGAAGACATTGCAAGAGTAAATAAAAAAATGGAAGATCTTATGGAAATAAAAGAAACTGTTGGCCAAATCAAAAAGAGTCTGGATACTCGCAATTGAAGACTAGAGGAAGCTGAACAACATCTCAGTGTCCTAGAACTCCACAGAACAGAAAATGAAAGAACAAAAGAAAGAATGGAGAAAAAAGTTGAAAAAATCACAATGGATCTCAGGGATATGATAGATAAAATAAAACGTCCAAACTTAAGACTCATTGGTGTCCCAGAAGGGGAAGAGAAGGGTAAAGGTCTGGAAAGAGTATTCAAAGAAATTGTTGGGGAAAACTTCCCCAACCTTCTACACAAGATAAACACACAAAGCATAAATGCCCAGCAAACTCCAAATAGAATAAATCCAAATAAACCCACCCCAAGACATATTCTGATCAGACTCTCAAATACTGAAGAGAAGGAGCAAGTTCTGAAAGCAGCAAGAGAAAAGCAATTCACCACATACAAAGGAAACAATATAAGACTAAGTAGTGACTACTCAGTGGCCACTATGGAGGCAAGAAGGCAGTGGCATGTCATATTTAAAATTCTGAGAGAGAAAAATTTCCAGCCAAGAATACTTTATCCAGCAAAACTCTCCTTCAAATTTGAGGGAGAGCTTAAAATTTTCACAGACAAACAAATGCTGAGAGACTTTGCCAATAAAAGACCTGCCCTACTTCAGATTCTAAAGGAAGCCCTACCAACACTGAGACAAAGAAAGGAGAAAGAGATATAGAGAATTTTAACAGATATATATAGTACCTTACATCCCAAATCACCAGGACACTCATTTTTCTCTAGTGATCACAGATCTTTCCCCAGAAGGGACCATAAGCTGAGACATAAAACAAGCCTCAAGAAATTTGAAAAAAAAAACAAAATTGAATATACTCAAAGCACATTCTCCAAACACAATGGAATACAAATAGAAGTCAATAATTTTTTAACTATAACTCCACTATTTACTTCCTACATGATAAAAAATACACAAACTCTAGGGACAAATCAATGGTTTTTGAACTCAATGTAAAATGTGTAATTTCAGACAACTATATAAAGGTGGGGGAATGAAGGAGTATAGGAACATAGTTTATGTGCCCTATTGAAGTGAAGGTGGTTTCAAAGAAAAACAAGACTGATAGGGATTTAAGAGGTTAATTTTAAGCCCCACAGTAAACACAAAGAAATTTTCAGAGAATATAACCATAGAGATGAAAAGTAGAGTCTGGATTAAGAGAAATGGGGGCAGGGGCAATGGGAAGTTAAGAAAGGGGTGTAGGGTTGCTGTTTGAGGTGAAGGGAAATTTCTAGTAATGGATGGTGGGAAAGAGCATAACATCATTCTAAATGTGATTAATCCCACTAATGGAAGGCTAGAAAAGGGGCGGAATGGGAAGATTTAGGCTGTGTACATGTTTCCACAATTGAAAAAAGAAAAAAAAAAAAAAGACAGTCTAACTAGATGACAATTGAATGCTAAGGATGAACTTGGATGGGATTGGAGGGTGGAGGACAGGTGGCTCGATGGGACACAGTTTAGACATAAGGAAAAGGAAATATAGAATGTAAGCATTGTATCATTGTTGAATGTCTTATACTTCTTAGCTGGGCTTAATGGAATTACATAAAAGAATGTTCTTGTTCATGGGGAATACATATGTGAATTATAGTGGATGTTCAAGGATGTGTGCAGCTAACTCATATATTCAGAAGATAGAGAAATATATGATGAATGATAGGGAGGGAGGGAGGGAAAGAAATAATGACGTGACAGCATGTTAAACTTGGTGGATTAAGCTATTGGGGGAGGGGGGTCAGGGTATGATGGAATCTGTGTATGGGGCTAGTATTGTTTTTGCAACTATTCATGTAACTGAATTTATTTCAAAATAAAATAAAATATATTAAAAAAAAAAAGAAAAGAAGGTTCCAGTGCCTAAGAGATTTCTAATAGAGTTGGGAGGCTATTCTGGAGTCTCCTCTTATGAAAGCTTCAGCCAGATATTGCAAATTGCCGTGGTATACCAAGCCCCAACAAACAGTATTCCTGAAAACCCTAAAGAATACCCAGGGCTCCAGCGAAGACACTATAGAAGTTTCACTCACTAAATTTATCAGAAACGTAAAGCCTCCAGATTGTTTCTATTGCAGATAAGCCCTGAAATCCAGAGGTCTCAGTCTCTCCAAGAGCATCAACCAGTTACATCTCCCTACCCCATAATGTCAACACCCCTTTTCAACATGAAGAAGTTAGAATGATCATTGCCGAAATATGCCTGAAGACTGAGTGAATGATCAAATGAGAGGGAGGAGTTATAACAGAGAAGATAGGATTTAAGAAATGATTATGGGTACTGAATCATTACATAGACATTTCTTTTAGTCTCTACTATATTAGACAGCTAGAAGGTAATACCTGAAATTGTGAAACTGTAACCCAAACCATACTTTGAAATTTGCTCTATAACTACTTGTTAAAATGTATTTTTGAAATTTGTCACCTTCTGCATATATGTGATATTTCACCCAAAAAAAATGTTTACAGAAAACATAGCCAGTGGCATTCTGAAGCCTGCGTTCTTTTCACATCATATGGAATTTGTAGTCATATATGTAGAGAAGAGAAAGCACAGCTCAGAAAAGCCTCTTCTCCATTCTGCCTCCACAAGTAGAGATTCAGCCTCTATAAATCAGGAAATTTTGTTTGGGATTTTCCTAGCTTATTTTTTGTTTTTAATGTAGCATATTTTGGAAATATCTAGGGAATTTTGATAATGTGGTAATGATTTAACAAACTTGTTCAACATTCTCTAGTTATTTTCTCTTTATTAGCAATGCATTCATTTTCTTTTTTCTGGCCCTTATTTTGACTTTTCTTGCCTTTTTTGAGCCTACTTTTTAAAGTAATTGAGACTGACTTGCTATGTTATTCTATACCTAGAGAAGGAAAAACTCAAATTGATTGCAAAAATGGCAGTTCTTTCCTTGGAAAAAAATGCAAATCAAGAACATCTTATTCAAAGATACGATTTCCTTGGTTCTATGGCTTTTCTTTTTTCTTATCCAGAAAGAGACTCCAAAGCATTTCTGGGTTACACCTGAAATTTTTCACAGTAGTGTCTGGGGCTATGTTTTGACAGATTCCTAAGATAAACACAAAGTATAGTGTGCCATCATCTTTGTTCTAAATCTCGATCTTGAAAGCTGTTTGCTCTCTGGGTTATAACTCCGGGGATAATAAGGAACAAGTAGATGGTGTTAGCTTCCAACATGGGAGAGGCACAAAGTAACTTTCCCTTGTTGACTACGTGGATTTGGGGATTAAATGGCTTATTTTCTTCTGAATGCTCCTTTTCACAAATGAGTATTGAGTTCCCTTATGCTGTTAAGAGGATCATAGCCAACAAATTAACTCTTCCCTTTCCTCTTTGCCACCTCTCAAGGATGAGGACGACTCCTTTGTGATGAAAGCCATCATCCATGCCATCAGTGATGACAACGTCCCAGGCTTGCAGCACCTTCTGGTTAACCAACCCAACAAGGTCTGATACAGTGTGGCCAGGGGTAGTGGGGGGTGGAGCACCCTCACTGTACACCTCAAAAGCTAAAGGTGGCTCCACCTGCTTCTCCAATTTCCCTTCCAATTAGGCAAACTGCTTCCTGTGGGGGAAACCACTTCTGTTTAGAGAGTGATTTGCGTTAGAAATAAGGTATTTTTGCATTTGAGACCTTTCTTCATGCAGAGCCTTTTAAATTGCATTGTACCTCTACCCATGAAACTGTAAACCTCCTCATCCTGCAAATGAAAATGTCACCTTTGATGGTGAATCCAAAAGAGGAAGTGTCATTGGATTCTTCTGAGTGTCCCTTTCCTTTTATGCAGCAGTAGGTATGTGCCTGTTGAGACATGGGAAGTCATGTGGGGACAACTATGATAATTTGGGCCTTCCCTTTTCTACCAAACCTGAAAAATAATATTATATATATTTGTCTTACCTGTTCCAGCGTGGGACATCTCTGTTACTGATTGCTGCCGGCTGTGGGAATATTCAAATACTACAGCTGCTCATTAAAAGAGGCTTGAGGATTGACGTCCAAGATAAGGTCAAAATTTTACTTTCATCAAAAGAACTAAGTTTTTATTTGTTTCCAAATGTCTCTTAATAATAGGGATAACAGGGGAAAAAAAAGCCATGTATGTATGTCCTATAATTTATTTATCAATTTCCATGAAGGAAGATGAACTGCTTAAATAGCCTGGTATAATCTAACTCATATGTTTTAGTTTCTTGACAGCTAAAGTACAAATACCATACAATGGGTTGGCTTAACAACAGGAATCGATAGGTTCATGGCTTCAGAAGCTGGAAGGCTTATTTCCTTCCCAAGGTAGTTGTCTTCTGGCTGGCCAGCAATCTTTGGGGTTCTTGGCTTTTCTGGCACGTGGCAGTGCACATGGCGGTGGCATCTCCTCCTTTCAGTTCCATGTTCCATTGACTTCTGGCTTCTGGCTGCTCCCCGTGGCTTCTCTCTCTGCCTGACTTTTACTTTGCTTGTAAAGGACTAGTAATCCTGATTAAAGCCTGATCTGGCTCACTTGGGCCACATCTTTACTGAAATAACAACTTGAAGAGCTTTTATTTACAGCAGGTCCACACCCAACAGATTGCAGCCCAAGACCAAGAACCTGTCCAAACGATTTATTCCACCACACCATAGGAGAATGAAAAAGACAAACATTTACCTTCCTCTTGACGGTGTTGCTCACCAGCAGTGTTTCTTTGTACACTACATCAGATTTCATTCTTATTGATCACATTTACTCAATAGGCTTAGATGTCACATTTGAAAAAGTTCTCGTTATCTAATTAACCTCATCAGAAATATATTTGTCTGCATGTTTATTAGGGCAAGGGAGAAGGATGACAGACTCCAAGATGAGTCTCATGTAGGAAATACAGATGCAATTGATTAGCAGCTGATAATCATAACAATGGTTGTTTCATCACCTTCCATAGACTTCCAGCAGAGCTTTATAATATAGGGAATATAGAGAATTCTAATGAGAGGTTGAAATGAGGGTTTAAAAATAAAAGCTTTCATTTTGAAATCATTAGATTTCTGGAAAAGTAAAGATAGCACAAAGAGTTCCTATATAATTTCAACCATCCTGTGTAACCCATGGTACATGTGTCAAAGCTGAAATGAAACACGGGTTTTATTCCTCTTGACAATTGTTCCTTGAAGGTTTGCCATCACATAGGGAGGGGAATAGTGAGTCTGAGTGATGCATGTATTAGAGTCCATCAGCCCTCCAGACACGTGACTTCTTGTTGGTTTCCTACAGGGCGGATCCAATGCCATCTACTGGGCATCTCGGCATGGCCACGTAGATACCTTGAAATTTCTCAATGAGAACAAATGTCATTTGGATGTTAAAGACAAGGTAAGGTCACTTGTTTTCTTAGGGGAGACAGGAGGGAGTAATAAAAGGATGCATTTGGGGGTATGGTGTGCCATGGGCATCAAGACTCAAAGGAACAAATATGCAGGACCAAAGTCTTTTTGCAGAGAATGTAAGTTGGAGGATGCTTTTTGCTGGTGACTGTTAAAATTTGCCTTGATCTGAACTCTGCCAGTTAGTTGCCATAGTTTGCAAGCAGTAAATTATTCTCCCCATCGCATGAAAACTCAAAGAAAGTTCTAGTAGAAAGAGAACCAGAAAGAGACCCGGGTCTTAGTTCGCTTGTTGGCTTGTGTGTGCTTTTAAACAAATCTCTTTACCATTCTCTTCCTCTTTGAAGTTTTTACTGCTTTGAAGTGGCTGACAAGGCTGACCTTCAGTCATGGGCACCAGAAGAATTAATGAGATAATACACATAAAGTAAAGCCTTTTGGGGAACCAAAGAAGTTATACAAGTTATTGATTTAGTAAGATACCTTGCGTTCATATGTATGTGTATCTCATTCAGTCCACACAACAATCCTGTGAATTAATTGGCGGTGCTGGAACCTGAACCTAGGATTCTTACCTTCTCATCTATTATTTATTCTACTGTAAAGCACTTCTCTGCTTCCATTACTTGTGAGCTTAATTTGTCATGTTCAGTCAGGGTTGCCACATACAGTTGTATGGATTGTGCACTGCACAACAGCACTTTATCTAAGGAGTGACATTTACATCAAAGATGCATGTATTTATTATGGCAGTTTTCTGGCAGATGGCAATGATGTATCTTTTCTTCAGTAAACAATAATATACTCTAACATTTTCTTTGCAGAGATAAATAAAGTAGGAAGGAAGTTGTACTTGTTAATTCACAGAAAGCTAGTATATGGACTAATAGTGATTTAAAAAAAAATCTCTGAGAATGCAAGACATAAACCTCTAAACATAGTTACACAATAAAATGAGAAACTTGGCAATAAATAAAATTATACATTCAAATAACTGCCATGTGATGAACCTAATATTAAAAAGGGAATTTTGAATTTTTAAAAAAACCATGTAGCTAGAAGCATCAGTATGTAAAGAAGAATGAGAACAGCTTCTCACTTGGTTGTGCACACTTGCGGGGTTTTATTACAAAGGGGATAAGCATAATATTAGCTGTGTGGTGGACCTCCCACCCTTGGGCCTCTGGATCAGTCAGCAAAGGGGCATTTGGCCCCAGGAGCAGCCGAAGGCATGGACTTGGGCCTCAGTTCATTTGCATTCTAGTCCTCACAGCCTGCTCACGGTGGCTCTGAAACATTGGCTGCATATTTTTGCAGTCTGGAGAGACAGCGCTACATGTGGCAGCTCGCTACAGCCACGCCGACGTGGTCCAGTTACTTTGCAGTTTCGGCTCTAATCCCAATTTCCAGGACAAGGTGGGTTGTGGTAGCCAGTGTCTTCGCTGCCCTCTGTTCTCTGCATGGATTTATAGGCAGCCAAATGATACAATCATGCCTTTAGAGTTCTATCCAAGTTAGGTTTTCTGTCTTAGATCATAGAAGGCAGGCTCTCGGAACCATGGTCCAACGTGCATTAAGTACTAATACCAGGAACAGTTTATTATTCATTTGATCTTCTGGACATCCCTGGGAGGTAGGTGACTATTATTATCATTCTGGTTGTGCAGTGGAAGAAACTGAGGAAGAGAGAGGCCAAGTGACTCACCCAAGCTCACACAACTGGTAAGTGGTAGAGCTGGGGCTCGAATCTACACAGTTGGGGTCCAGAGCCCATGCTCACAACCACTACATCAGAATGGCCTCTCCTAGACAGATATAGGTGTCTGATGACATTGATCATGAAGATATAGGTCTTTTATATCTTTTACATACCTCGCTGGCAGGCCTTTCCTTGACTTGACAAAGCATAGTTTCCATGCTTACTCCTTAGCAAAGTAATAATACATTAATACAGAAATGTATTATATACATGACAGAAAATCTTGAGGCCTCAGGATTGTTAGAAGAATTGTTGTTCAGAGAAATGGTCTCACTACGAATAGTCGCAGTTTACGTCAACGAAGCACTTTTACAAGAAGGATGCTCTAAATTCACCCGCATCGATGTTATGTTGTTCAGAACAGCTGAGCCTGTGGGTGCAGTGGGCTCCCAAAAGTCATTTGTCTTAGGGTGCTGAGAAAGCTGAATTTCTCAAGCATGCATCAGGGGTTGAGGAAAGAAAACTAAGGAAGGAGAGATGTCAGAGATACCTCTTCATAGCCGTGTCTCATGCCCGTGTTAGTTATTTAGGATTAGTAAATTTAACATTGATGTACTACTGATGGGGATTATATACCCTCATTCAAGTGTTTGCCATTGTTTGCCGGGTGTCCCAAGAACCGTGCGTTATCTCTTTTTATGCATTTGCATATTTATTATAGGATTCAGAATCCAATCAGAGATCATTCATTGCATTTGGGGTCTTTAGACTCCTTTAATGGAAAAGTTTCTCCGGGCCCTTTCCTTTTCTTTTTGGTCCTTTTTGGATCTTTGTGGCATTGGCCTTTTTTTAAAAAAAATTCAGTTTTATTGAGATGTATTTTCATACCCTATGGTCATCCATGGTGTACAGTCAACTGTTCTGTGCATTCATCACCCCAATCCATTTTTGAACATTTTCTTTACACCAGAAAGAATAAAAATAAGAATAAAAAACAAAGGTTAAAAAAGAACAGCAAAATCATTCCCCCCATCCCACCCCAATCTTCATTTAGTCCCTGTCTCCCTTTTTCTACTCCATACACTGGGTAAAGGGATTGTGATCCACAAGGTTTTCACCATCACACTGTCACCCCTTATAAGCTGCATAGTTATTCAAGCATTGACCCTTTTTAAAGAGCCAAGGGTAGCAGTTTTTCAGATTCTCTCTTAGGACATTCTCAGTCTTTGATTTTTGAGATCTGTCCATTTGTGCAGCCCTGGCTCATTCCTTATAACAGTTGCATGGGTTTTATGGCTGCAGTCAGGCTTAGTAGCAGGGGTCTCTGGCCAGGATACTGCAACCACGGGTGACCTCTCATCCCCTCAACAGAGAAACAGTCCAGGACGTGCTGCTCCTGGACCCCTGCTGGCTCTGCACTGGAGTCCTGGGGAAGCTTCTTTCTGTCGAGACACCTTGAGCCCTGCACCATTACCGGGACCACTACACCATGGAGGACATCCAGTGCTTGGTGCCCGACTGTGACATGGAGGAGCTGCTGCAGATCCTGGATGCCATGGACTTCTGCGCCTGGGACCTGAGCAGCAGCACCATGGTGGACATCCCGGCCCTGATCAAGACAGACAACCTGAACTGCTCCTGAATGGACGAGGAGGATGACGCGATGGTCTATGGCGGGGATGCACCCCAACTTCCCGTGGAGATTCCGGTGCATTTCTCCTATGCTCCCAAAACAAGGACTACCCTCTCCTCCCACCCCTTCACCCATTTCTCTGCCACTGCCTCCCTCCCTCTCACAATTCCTTTGTATGTGAATGGTCTTTCCAGTCTAAGAGCAGACCATCTCCTTTACTTTGGCCATTTGAAAAGCTTGTGTATGCTGCTCTCTCAACTCAGTGTAGGGCTGACGGGCAGAAGGTGAACAGATAGCATCGGGTGCTTCGACAGAGATATTTCAGGATAAGCAAGCAGTGACTGACTGTTTAGAGATGTGGAATTATCTTTCTAAATAGAGCAAAATCCATGCTCAGAGGGCAAATTCATTATCTACGGATATACTTCTTTGCCTGATATAGCTTTTTTTTCTCAATTTTTAAAATATTGCTTAGCTTCCCAACTGCTGGAAGTGGCCTGCCCATTTCAATGAATGAGAATGAGTAACCCTTTCCTCTACAATTGCAACTCTTTCTCAGCCATTTTAGCTCCCAATTTTTCATGGTTTTAATTTCAAAGGAACAAATATTATTGTAAAATGTTTTTTTCAAACTATATAAAAGTGTAAAGTATATTGTTGATTGTAAAGAATAAAGAAAATAAAACTGTTAGGCTATAATGTGCTATCATTTGTAGAAAAGAAAAGAGTGAAATGAGAATCTATATTTGTATGTGTTCTTAGATGCATGAAGAAATTCTGGAGGAACAGATAAGAAACCAACAATAGATATTACATGGTTGGAGGTGGGGACTGAGATGGAAGGAAACTTCTTACCATAGTTTTTCCTAT
Organism: Choloepus didactylus; assembly: GCF_015220235.1. Taxonomy (NCBI): domain Eukaryota; kingdom Metazoa; phylum Chordata; class Mammalia; order Pilosa; family Megalonychidae; genus Choloepus; species Choloepus didactylus. The sequence goes on from NC_051319.1 coordinate 97,456,251, forward strand.
ATTTGGGAGAGTTTGAACTATGTAGTGACTTTATTACTCATGTAGTCCCAGAAAGAACTTTCTTGCATTATCTCTTCATAACATGCCTTCCACTGCAAAATCAGGCCTGCAGCTTTTCCCATGTGTTCCCTGTGCCAGATCCCATGGAAGGATGATCACCAGGTTGCTCTCAACCACTTCAGCAGGGACCTAGTCTATAGGAAGGGTTCATCCATCCTATTTTTGTTTCCTGTGTTTAAGCCACTCTCTAACAAGATACTTCCCCCAATTCACCAGAAGAAGGGACTGTCGGTAGCCATTACTCAAGACAACATCAACAGCAATTTGAAACCAGAAAAAAAGTGAAAAGGATCACTCAATGATTTGGGACTGAAAAGCAGATTCAGTTGAGTTCCTCATAAAGCCTGAACTGTTGTGCATCTTTGGTATTCAATAGATGTGATTTAGAACCCTTCTCCCACTTCTTTGCAGTGTGACCTTGGACAAGTTACCTAAGCTCTCTATTACTTATGTGTCTTACCTCACACTTATGGGTGTCTGCATCTCGTAAGTTGGGGATTCTAACCTCCTGTCTCCTTGTAGGGTTCTTGTAGGAGTCAATGAAAGGATTAAATGTAAAGACATGTCACAGTGCCTGACAATCACGTAGTTGTTGTCATGAAATATTTTGTATTCTTTAGTGAAGATGCAGTAAGACCTTTCCAGCTACTTCTCTTTTGGTCCCCCACATGTAGTCTTAAGAAGCAGGGAATTTCTTTTCTCTCCCTCTCAAGTGGCAAAATAGAAACTTCCCATCTTGACCTGTGTTCCCGTTTTAGTCCCTGCTATTTGAAAGTACTTATGATAGAAACTAAATGTTCATGCAGATGTGGCATATTGCTTGAATGTGACATTAACATGGGTTCCTCAGAATTCTTTGCACCTGTGACGTTGAGGGACAGTGTGTTCTTCTGATTTCTCCTATCGCAGTGGGAAAGTGTACAGTATGATAAACCAAGTTAACATCTCAGAAAATTACACCTCTTGAAGTGTAAGGATTTCTTTGGAAACTTTTCCACATATAAGAATGGGTAGACTTTTAGTGGTTTTTTTTTTCTCCCACATTTCTAAGAAAATGTAATTCTAATAGAAAAATATAATTAAATTGATCTTGTGCTGTTACTTTTCTCTTTATGTTATTCATGACTAATTACTCCCCATCCTCTCCCTGAGAAGGAAGATATGTGGGTCAACTTTACAAGTATTAAAGGCATTCAACTTTTTAGTAAAAAATAAAAAAAAAGTTATTTTATCTTGGCTTTTAATGGGATCATACTATGGACATTGTTCTAAAACTTGCTTTTTGCACTCGGTGTATGCAGGACCCCTTTCATTGTTAGTACACATGTAACCCATGATTAAACATTCCTCAAGTGATAAATATTTAGGTTATTTTCAAATTTTTGCTATCACAAACAATTATGCAATAAAGAATCATGGAAACAGAGACAGTCCTTTTGAGTCTGTCTTCTAGGAGCCACCGGACAGGTGTGTTCTTTGTCATTGAGGGCCCATCTGTGCCCTCCAGCCCTGGGAATGCAGGATATTTTTCCAGCTACTATTTAGCTACCATGAGATGGGAAGCGGGTAATGGGAACATAATAAGTTAAAATGGCCACAAAGTTTGTTGTTCCTACTGAAAATCAACTATTTTCATGAATAAGTTTTCCTTGGTTTGCTGCAAGCCCTTGGTTAATTCTAGGGTTCCAATAAAGTTGATTCTGACAGGTTTTGCCTATTTTTTCATTGTTTTATACAGGGTGGGATTTGGACTTCCTTACTGAATGATTTTGCTCATGTCACTCTATACCATGTGCCTTGAAAAGATTTTTTCCCCCAGATCTGGCCTCCAAAGTAGACATTATGGATTATAGTCTTGCAGGGTGGGCATGAGGGATTTGGGGGAAGTTCCACAAGATCAGCTCCTGTTTGGTCAGGGGTGCTGTAACATACCAGAGACTGGTTGGCCTAAATAAGAATTTGTTGTGTCATAATTTTGGATGCTAGAAGTCCAAAATCAAGCAATCAGCAGTCCATGCTTCATCCAAAATCTGTAGCATGCTGATGATGGCTTGTCAGCAAACCCTAACTGAATCTCTGCATGTGTCACATGGCCATCTGTCTCCTTGCCCCCTTCTCACTCCCACTTTTTTTTTTTTAATTTTTTAATTTTTATTTTTTAAATTCAGTTTTATTGAAATATATTCACATACCATACAATCATCCATGGTATACAATCCACTGTCCACAGTATGATAACATAGTTATGCGTTCATCACCACAATCTATCTCTGAACATTTTCCTTACATCAGAAAGAACCAGAACAAGAATAAAAAATAAAAGTGAAAAAAAACACCCAAATCATCCCCCCATCCCACCCCATTTGTCCTTTAGTTTTTATCCCCATTCCTCCACTCATCCATACACTAGATAAAGGGGGTGTGATCCACAAGGTTTTCACAATCATACTGTCACCCCTTGTAATCTACATTATTATCTAATCATCTTCAGGAGTCCATACTGCTGGGTTGGAGTTTGGTAGTTTCAGGTGTTTACTTGTAGCTATTCCAATACATTAAATCCTAAGAGGTGTTATCTATATAGTGCATAAGAATGTCCACCAGAGTGACCTCTCAACTCCATTTGAAATCTCTCAGCCACTGAAACTATTTTGTCTCATTTTGCATCCCCCTTTTGGTCAAGAAGATATTCTCAGTCCCATGATGCTGGGTCCAGATTCATCCCTGGGAGTCATATCCTGCATTGCCAGGGAGATTTACACCCCTGGGAGTCACTCCCACTGCTTTTAAGCAATCCAGTCATATTAAATGAAGGCTCACCTTGATTCAGTTTGGTGTCATCTTACTAGAATCTTCAATGATCCTGTTTACAAATGGGTTCACATCCACTGGACCATGTCCTTATGGGGACATGATTCAGTCCATAAGAGCTCCCTCTTTACCCACTGCACCAAGATATCTGGCCATAATTTTATTTAAATGTATCTGGCATGACCTGTGCCCATTTGCTGTAAAATCAAGATTATTGTGGTAATGCCAAATTTTAAAATGGAAAGGCTGAGCCTGAAGAAGGCTGTCATGAAAGTTATATGTGGAGAGCATCTAAATAAATGATTGAACTATACACAGTAGAGAACAATGAGTGCAACATGAAGGTATGAGTGTAATTAATTCTTTTTTTAATTTACATTTTTATTAGAGAATTTGTAGGTTTACCAGAAAAATCATGCAGAAAATAAAAGTATCCACATACCCCTTCTCACACACATAGTTTTCCCTTATTAACAATTTGCCTAACTGTGGTAGCTTGGTTAAAATTGATGAAATAATGTTATTATAATTAGACTCAACTATAGTCCATAGTTTTAGTAGTGTTCTCTGTCTTAATTGGTCCTATGGCTTTTTAAAATTTTTATTCTAGTAACATATATGCAACCTATGATTTCCCCTTTTAACCACATTCACACATATAATTCAGTGGTGTTAATTACATTCACAATGTTGTGGTACAATCACCATGATCTGTTACCAAAACTTACCCATCACTCCAAACAAACTCAGAACCAGTTAAACATTAACTCCCCATTCCCTGGTAGCCTGTATTCTAGTTACTGACCCTGTGAATTAGCTTATTCTAATTATTCCGATCAGTGAGATCATTTAATATTTGTCCTTTTCTTCCTGGCTTATTACACTCAACATGAGGCTTTCAAGGTTCATCCATTTTGTCACATGTATCAGAATCTCATTCTTTCTAAGGCTGAATAATATCCCAACGTGTGTATATGCCGCATTTTATCTTCTCATCTGTTGATTGACACTTGGGTTGCTTCCGTGTTTTGGTCATAGTGAACAACGCTGCTGTGAACATTGGTGTGCAAATACCTGAGTCCCTGTTTCAGTTCTTTTGGGTATATACCTAAAAGCGGGGTTACCTTCCTATATGGTAATTCTGTACTTAACTCTCTGAGGAACCACCATACGGTGACTACACCATTTTACATTCCCTCCAACAATTAAGGACTGTTCCTTGCTAGTTTCTATATATATATAAATTTTTTAATTGTGATTGTTCACATACCATACAACTATCCAAAGATGCAAAGTGTACAATCAATTGCCGACAGTACCATCATACAGCTGTGCATCTATCACCATAATTAATTTTTTTTTCAATTTTTAGAACATTTCCATTACTCCAGAAAAAAGTAAAGACAAAAAATGGAAACTCAAATCCTCCCATACCCCTATTACTGATTGAGTTTTGGTATAGTACCCTTGTTACTGTTGATGAAAGAATATTAAAATACTACTAACTGTAGTATATAGTTTGCAATAGGTATATATTTTTTCCTATATGCCTCTCTATTGTTAACTGCTAGTTATAGTGTCTGTTCTAGTTTGCTAATGCTGCCTTTTTGCAAAATACCAGAAATGGATTGGCTTTAATAAAGATGGTTTATTTGGTTAAACAGTTACAGTCTTAAGGCCATAAAGTGTCCAAGGTAATGCATCAACAATCGGGTACCTTCACTGAAGGATGGCTGATGGCATCCAGAAAACCTCTGTTATCTGGGAAGGCACATGGCTGGCATCTGCGTCTGAGTTCTGGTTTCAAAATGGCTTTCTCCCAGGAGATTCCTCCCTAGGTTTCAGCTCCTCAAAAATGCCACTCTTAGTTCTCTTGAAGCATTTGTCCTCTCTTAGTTTCTCTGTAGCAAAAGTCTGCTTTCAACGGCCGTCTTCAAACTCTCATATGCAGCTCCTCTCTTAGCTTCTGTGCATTCTTCAAAGCTTCCCTCGTGGCTGTAGCAAGCTCACTCCTGTCTGACCTTTTACAGGGCCCCTGTGAACTAATCAAGGCCCACCCTGAATGGGCAGGGACACACCTCCATGGAACTTATCTAATCAGAGTTATCACCTACAGTTGAGTGGGTCACATCTCCATGGAAACACTCATTCAAAGAATTACAATCTAATCAACACTAATATGTCTGCCTACACAAGACTGCATTAAAGATAATGGCATTTTGGGGGACACAATACATTCAGACTGGCACAGTGTCATACATTTGTTCTAGTTCATGAGAGAGATTTCTAATATTTACACAGTTAATCATGGACATTGTCCACCACAAGATTTACTGTTTTATACATTCCCAGCTTTTAATCTCCAACTTTCCTTCTGGTGACATACGTGACTCTGAGCTTACCCTTTCCACCACCTTCACACAACTCTCAGCACTGTTAGTTATTCTCACAGCATGTTACCATCACCTCTGTCAATTTCCAAATGTTTAAGTTCACCCGAGTTGAGCAATCTGGTCATAATAAGCAACTGCTCTCCATGCTTTAGCCTCATTCTATATCCTGGTAACTTATATTTCACGTCTATGAGTTTACATACTGTAATTAATTTATATCAGTGAGACCCTGCAATATTTGTCTGTATGTGTCTTATTTCACTCACTATAGTGCTCTGTAATTAATTCTTATTGAACAGCACACGAACACATTAATGTTTGTTGATTGACGACAAATTGTTTAATCCCAAAGGAAAAGCAAGGGTACAGTAACTCAAAAATACATTTAAGTGTTCTCATATGAACATTAAATCATAAACAGGCTCCTTTCTATTTGCTTCTAAATAGTATTGTACCACTTCACAAATGGACAGTTTCTGGATAATGTTTTTTTAGGAGAAATTCTGGGCTCTGTGAATTTAAACACTTTGGAGGAAGTTGTTATATTAGAGAGGGGCGTTAAAAGTGACTTCCATGTCTTGAATACCACCAATTAAATTTATGAGTTCCCCTCTGATTTAAAACTTCCAGTGACTAGGTAAAGAATTAAAACCTGTTTTACATGTAAGCAGAAGAAACTTATACAGATGCACTCAAGAATATACTTTCACAGATGTTGCATTTTAAGTACGAATCAGGAAGTTCTGCCAAATGCATTTCATCATCAAAGGCAGAGTGAAGTCTTGGTCAAGACTAAAATGTGAACATTTTAGTAATTAGCACTCAAAGTGATTTTCCAAAGAGTTGAAGGTAGAAGAGTAGTGATAAGAACAAAATGGTTAGCACACCAGAGACTATATGGTGAGGTTGGTGACATCTGAAACTGTCCACAGGGACCCCAGGGAAACAGCCCTTGCTCACTGAGAGTTGGGAGCCAGACAGGAGCTTCTAGAGGCCAGCTCTTACCAAGGCAGTAACTCAGTGATGCCCATTACCAAGCACATGCTATCCTCACCCCTGTTGTGTCAGAGCTTGGAGAGCAGCACCCAGAAGTAAAAAGCCATCGTTGGCCACGGTTTCTCTTCCATCTCTACTAATCCACTTGGTGAAGATGGGTTGGATTTTATGTGGAAATAAAGATGATCAATTATATATTTGCTCTAGAATGAAGAGGATTGGAGGAGAGCAGTGTGAGAGAAGAATCTGAAAATGATCAAAATACACAATCTGGAATGCAGCCTGGGGCAACACAGCTTCAAGTTGGGAATGAATGCCTTTGGTGACATAGTGAATGTGATACTGATTTTGTAACTCTGCGCTTTCACTCCTTAGTGCTTTTTAAACATTTTATTTCCTTTTCTTTGAAGACCAGTGAAGAATTCAGGCAGATGATGGATGGCATTCAAAACCAGGAACCGAAGAAGGGGGAAATGTTCTCTGAATCTCCCTCTGAGGTCCCCACATCTGTGGATTGGAGGGATAAAGGCTGTGTGACTCCTGTGAAGAATCAGGTTTGACCTTATTTAAACTCAGATCTTTTTGCTTTGGAAGACATGCATTCAGAGTGACATGCATTTCACTTTTTGTTTATTTTTTTTGACAGAGAGAATTCAGGTAGATAGGTTGTTGTCAAGTCTCTCTTTTTGTCTCATAAACTGACTTTTTTTTATTTTTCAAGATCGCTGTGGTTCTTGTTGGGCTTTCAGTGCAGCTGGTTCCCTGGAAGGACAGATGTTCTGGACAACTGGTATACTTGTTTCACTCAGTGAGCAGAACCTCGTGGACTACTCACAGGCTGAGGGCAACAGCAGCTGCAATGGTGGCCTAACGGACAATGCTTTCCAGTATGTCCAGGACAACAAAGGCTTGGATTCAGAAGAATCCTATCCATATATTGGAAAGGTATACAGTTCCTTATTATCATTCCAGCTCTACTTTTGGAAAGTTGGACACTTCGAGAAACAAGAGATCTCTCACATTTTCGGTGGTGCAAGCTTATCAGAATGGTCATTGTAAATTATTAGCCTTGGCCCAGTTCTCTGATTAGACATTTTCATGCAGCTGTTCTTTGTAACATGAATACATTTCTTCATAACGAGAGCAAGAGGAATATTTCGGGGCTCGGTAGGGTTTAGTGTAATACCACCACCGCCAGCCCTTCACTAAAAGGGAATCCTTTCTTCTTATGGAGAGACAGATAGTCCTAGAGGATCTCATTGAAGAGACACCAGCTAATTTTTCAGTTTCACTTCCTCGGCTGCTTTGTCATGAAATGCACTTGGAAAATGTAAACTGTGAACTGCTTGATCTTGTGGCCCTAGAATTTCCACGAGGTGGATGGTAGTAATTGTGTCTCTTTCCCATTTACCTCTAAAAAGACATGACCAGTAGCTACAAGCCTGAGTATTCTGCTGCGAATGACACTGGCTTCATAGAGGTTGCTCCACTGGAGAAGGCACTTATGGTAGGGCTTGCTCTAGATCTTGACCTGTAACATACTTTATTGAGCATTGGGAGAGGGCAGGTTGACACCTAAGTGCAAAGGAAATGGGACAAGAGTTTCCCTTAACCCAGTGGTTATGGTCCTTAGTTGTGCGTACAGTTTTTTTTTTTGTCTGTAAGATTGTTTTGTGTCTACTTTCAACCCTGGACTCTATGCTTTGTGGGGTAGAAAAATTATTTCTCTTTTAAGTCACCACTGAATCCTTAGATTTAGCACAGTGCCTGGCATATAGCAGTTACTCAAATTGTGGTGTGTTCATGTGTGTGTATTATTGAGGGGAGGGAGGAAGAGGGAAAGAGAGAGAGACAGGAGAGGGGTGGAGAGAGAGAGAGAGAGAGAGAGAGAACTTCAAAGATGGAAAGAGACTGAACATTTTTCTTTTTGTTGGAAACCTTTTTTCTGTGTTTGTCCCTACTTTCTCAATTTAGACTTACGTCACTCCAACTTCTCTGCTTTATCTTCTCCATATTGACCTACATATCTTTTCTTTATAACCATGAAGAATAAGAATTATTTTCTAGAAAAACATTAAATGTCCTAACATCAATTCTAGTGCTACATTAGTAAATGTTTCTTTTCTATTCTATATTTTGAAAATGTTCCAGCATTAATTACTTATGTAAAGTTGACACTAAATAAAAATTAGTTCTGTGAAACTTCAGGACTGTAAATTATAAGGGTCAGAAGCCATGTTGCTTTGGTTCTGTTTCTCAAGCACCCAGGCCAATGGCTTTGTGCTAATGGAATAACCATGACCATGGGGACAAGTCACTGCAAACACACAGACTCAGCTTCCCTTCCAGCTGCTTGACTTACCTTGAGGAGATGAGAATTTCTCTAAAGGAATTTCCATACTTTGAAAATTTTGGAATTCCACCAATAACTTGAGGCTGACACATGGGTGTGTGGATGACTTTTTTTCCCTGAGTTTCCCCAAATAGAGATGGATCACTTACATCTTCTTACTGAGGAAAAAACACATTATATTTATTAAAATGTAAATTAAAAGGTAATTAATGACACCAAAAAGACATTTAATTTAATTTTGATTAAATTCTCATTCAATTTAGTGTGTATAATTAGTATTTGTTGTTGTCTTCCTTGGAAACTTCCTAATCTTTCTTAAAAAGTGGCCCTGAATTTCCTGGAGTTTTTACACACACACACACTCACACACACAGAAAAATGCTGAACATCAGATAGGTTTGGGAAATACTATGACTCATATCCTTTTCATACCATAGTTAAAATCTCTGAGAATATCTACACACACCCATGCTCAATGGAAAAATGAAACCCAAATTCTTTGCTTTGTTCAACCCAAACCTCCACCTTCTTTGACCCCAGAATCTTTTCTTAAAACAGTCTGTTGTCCATTTTGAGAGCTATCCCTCCACAAAACCATGTTGCAGCATCACTAGTAGTGTGGACTGGCAACTACTAGAGGTCATAAAGCAGAAGATCCACAGTAGAGCAAAGAGAATGAATGAAAATATAGGAATGTTTATTTTCCCTTTTCTTCCCCTTCTAGGACACTCATGACATGTACATTTCTGTACTTCATGTTGTCACTCAGTTCCCTGAGATATTGCCCATATCTCTTCATTCTTTTCCACATCTGTTCTTTTGTGTGTAGGGTTTCAGATGTCCTCTTCTCCAGTTCATGAATCTTTTCTACTGCCTCTGGAAATCTGCTGCTGTGTGTCACCATGTATCTGTCATCTCTTGTGTTGTGGTTTTCATTCCCATAAGTTCTGCCAATTATGTTTTCAAACTTTCAATTTCTTTCTTGTGTTCCCCCAATGTCTTCTTCATATCCTTCATCTCTTTTGCCATGTATTCCCTCAACTCATTGAATTCATTTTTGGACTGATTTTTCAATTGATTTAGGATATTTGTTTGATTAATAATTAGTTATTTCAATTCCTATATCTCAGTTGAAGTGTAAGTTTTTTCCTTTGACTGAGCCAGATCTTCATTTTTCCTTGTGTGATTTTTCATTTTCTGTTGTCTAGGCATCTGGTTCCCTTGAATGCCCCAGTCAGATTTTCCCAGACCAGAGGTGCTCAGGCCTCAGGAGGAGTCTCTATTCAGTATTAGGTTTCTCTGATGGTGGGTCCTAGAAGATTGATAGACTTTCCTGTGAGGTCCCTAGACTCTGTGCTTTCCCTATCCAGCCCAGCAGGTGGCGTTTCTCAGCCTGAGGCTCCCCACTGATGTAAAGAAGTGCAGTCCCTTTAGTCACAGTGGACCCTGAACAGGGAGCGGCCAAGAATGTCAGAAGTCATGCTTAAGTTGTTTCTGCTTTGTTTCTTTCTTTTGTCCCAGGCCCTGGGGTCTGAATTCTCTGAGGGAGAGCAGCCACTTGAGCTGGTTGCACCCCCCTTTTCTTAGGGAAGATACACCCCCAAGGGAGTTATCTTCTTCATTTGAATTCCTCCATTGTCTTTTTGGCTCTATTTTCTTCATTCTTGCCTGGGTCAGCACAGAATTGAATATGTCTGAGGCTTCCTCTAATGGGCTGCTTAGAATGAGAGAAAAAAAAAAGGGAAAATAGCAAAAGCCCCTTTTCAGAGCCAGTCCCTAGCCCCTGTTTCCTTGGGACACAGCCACCTTCCAGTATTCTGAAGATACCGAAGACTCCAAAAGTCTCTGCTTTTATTTATTTATGTATTTTCCCCCCATCAGCCCTGCCTCCTCCCTGCTGGAAGGAAGCTGCTTCCCTTCCTGCTCCATGCTTGAAGCTTGCATTCAGTAGTCCAAACGTGTTAATTGAAATCGCAATTGGAGCTCAGCTGAGTTACTTTCCATGTAACCTGTTTCTTTTTTTCACATGGCAGAGTTTCAGCTTGGCCTGCCCTGTCCAAGGGGTGAAGGGCTTCAGTTCTGGGTTTGCAGAGTTTACTTATGATTCTATACTACAATCTGAGGCATTCCACCCATTCCAAGCTGGTGTGCAATGTGTGTTCATTCACAGATGTCTCCCAACAGTTGTTCCAGATTATTTACTAATTGTTCCTGGTTATTTAATAGTTGTTCTAGAGGGCTGATTAAATTCCACAACTCTCTATGCTGCCATCTTGTTCTGCCACTCCCAATAAATGCTTTTTAAAAGTGAATTGGATGAAAGTTTTCAACACAGTTGATTGAAAATGAAAAGAAAAAGCTTATAAATTCAGACAATTTCACAGTAGTTCAAAGGCCTGCCACAAACAATAGGAGGTGAGTGCTCCCCTATTGGAAAGTGCTCATGTGGGGCCTGGAGAGGAGGGGCAAGTAGACTGTGCAGTTCTTAAGTGACTGCTCACCTGCAGCATGTACAGGAGATTGGGGAAGGCCAATCATCAACAGCCCCCCAGAATGAGAAGCCCAAAGCCAGGCTCTGGCAGAGGAAGTGAGAACCCAGGAGAGGGAGCTGGTACAGCCTGGGGGTGGTGCCCATGCCCATCAGTGGTCAGGAGTATGGGACTGGGCAGCTGGGTAGAGGTTCAAGTTCTCACCATGGAGTCGAAACCCATAGTGACAACAGTCCAGGCTGTCCCCTGGGACTTGGGCCCCTCCTCTGCAGAAGGCATGATGATAGTCCCTGCTTTGAAGGCCATAGGGGTGTTCCAAGCTCCTGTTCTCCCCATGGGTGGCTGTTGGATACAGCAGGCCATGGGCACCTTCTGTGTTGGACCCTCCCAGGATCCATGAGGGATGGTTGGCAGTTGGGCAGGCTGCTGCTGGCAGAGGCCCCTGGAAGTTCCTGGACACTGGGGATGCCCTTGGGCTGGGGTTGACTGCTCACTGGGTCTGGGTGGCTGGCAGGGACCCCCTGAGATAACCCTCCTCTCCTTCCCCACCCCATCCAGGTTCTCAAAAATCTGGGAAGCAGCTGCTGCCTCACTGATTCCAAGGAGCTGAAATTCTCAATGGAGCTTGCAGATCAGGGACTGAGAAACAGGTGGGAAAGTATCTCATGCAGGATGGTGGGGTGGAGAACAGGGTGGCCAGGCAGGAGAGAAAGTGCCAGAGCCTGGAGGAGGGAATGTCTGAGGCCTCGTTTTCCTACCCATGAGAAATGTCACAGGAGGTGCTGACAAGTGTCACCTGGCATGGGCTGGCCCAGAGTGTGACACAGCCTGAGTCAGACACCTGTCCCAGTGCTGCCCCATCCTCCTGACACTGACCTGCCCTGAGGGACGGACGGACACAGACAAGAGCACCCTCCCTCCCAGGGCACCAGGCTTAGATGGTGGAAGCAGGTGGACACCCCAGGATTGCTGGGAGATGTGGGGAAGGAATGTGAGCCAGCATGAGGCCAGGTGGAAAGAAGGCAGATCCCAAGGTGGGGAAAGACTGCCAGGTGTGGACACAGAAAGGCCTGGAGAGGGCAGGGAGATGGTAGGGTGGGGCTCTGTGGGAGCAGCAGCTGGTGACTGGGAAGGGCGGGCAGCCCAGCGGGGTTCTGCTGAGCCCAGAGGTGGAGGCCTTGGGAGTGGACCCCAGAGCCCAGGTTCAGGGTGGGGGTGGGGAGGATGACATGGCGGTTTCACATACCTGTGGGTTTTTGCCCCTGAATGTTGGGGAATTGTGTTTGGATCACGGAGGCATTGCAAGTGATAATGCACGTGCATCCAGATCTTGTTAGGCAATGTGGCTGCGTGTATTAGTTTGGGTGTAGGAGTCCTATGTTGTGAATGTTTGGGAAATGTGTTGGTGGGGGCTCATTCGCATGTTCTTAAGGCACACTGAATGGCCATGTATGTTTCTTGTGTTGATTTTCAGGTGTGTGTCTACATATATTGGTATTGAAGGGTAGCTGTATGACATTTAGTGGTGTATTAGGGTTCTCTAGGAAAAGAGAATCAATGAGAGGTATCTATGAGTATAAAATTTATAGAAGTGACTCATGCAACTCTGGGTAACTGAGAACTGAATGGCCGTGTAAGTTTCTTGTATTGATTTTCAGATGTGCATCTACATATATTGGTACTGAAGGGTAGTTGCATGACTTTTAGTGGGTTGGTAGGGTGTCCTGTATGTTCAGATTGAAGGATACTGTGGCATTGGCTTTGTGTGACTCTTTATGCAAACAGGTATGTGATGTGGGGCCGGATATGTATTGGTGATTATATTTGCCTACTTTTGTGTGTTGTGTATTTGAGTATATTTGAGGCAGGTGGAAGTTGAATTTGAATTTCATTGATGTATATATTTATGGTGCTTGGGAGTTTGCACATTTCCTAGGACTATGTGTTTGCATTTAGTAGTAGGAAGTCATTAGCATGCATTCTGGGAGCCGAGTATTTGTGTATGTGATGGAAGTTTGGGTTGTGTGTTTCTAGTGATGTGGGACAATTTTATTTGTATATAATGGAAGCATGTGATATGATTACCTTGGAGTATCTGGGGTTGTGGTAATTTGTCAGTGTATGACTTGGGCCTTGGCAGAGATTTCCTCTGTACTCATCTCTGGCAGACTGGAGATGTTTCTTTGTGTCTAGGTAGTGTATACTAGTTTGTGTGCACTCTAGAAGTGGGCGATTGTGTGCAGGTTCACGGTAGAGTGGTGGATGAGATAACTTTTCACTTGAAAGTGTGACAGGAAAGTGTGTGGAGGTTTTCTGTGTACACGTCAGAGAAGTATTTTAGCTGTACATGGTGGTAAACGGGCATAATGTGTGGATGTTTTGTATGGTTCTAGGTGTGTGTGTATGAATTCGAGCGTGTATAGCATTTCCCCTTAGATAGGAGGAAGTGGCTGGAGTATGTGTAAGTTGTGTGTGTCTGTTTCCTCCCACGGCCGGGCTCCAGGTGAGGGCAGAGAAGTCTGGCATGCGGGGTGCCATGGAAGCCTGAGGTGCAGTCTTTGGAAGTGGATCCCAGAACCTGGTTCAGTGGGGTGGGGAGGGGTCACAGAGTTGTTTCATATAGGTGGGTTTTTTTTTTCCTCCCTGCGTGTTGGCGACTTGTGTATGCATCACCTCCGGCTTACTCGCGATAAGTGCAAGTACATGCATGTCATGTTACGGAGTGTATACGGCCGATGGCAGTAGCACTGTGGGCACTGTGTGCAGAGAGGATGGGTCAGCGGGCATCGCTGGTGGCATTAGCCATCTCAGCGCTGGCCAAGGCTTCAGAAGAAGAATCCCCAAGGCCAGCGTTTGAGTTGGGCCTCCATAATGCTGGGAGCTGCTCCCTGTCTTCTGGGAGAGATCTCCATGGAGACCGCCCCACCCACAGAAGTGGAATTGTGAGGAGGCAGCATTGTCTTCTGGGAGAGATCTCCATGGAGACTGCCCCACCCACAGAGGTGGTATCTGCAGGAGGCTGCAGTACTGGAGCCACCTCTTGGCTTTCGGTTGCTGGCACCGTTGCCCACTCCCCTAGCGGGCACGGTCACTCTACTCTTCTTCCTAACCTCGCGCTCCCTGTTGTACCTGTGCCCCCCAGTTTGGGCAGTGCTGTTAGACATTGGGCTGGGCCGGGGCCGGGTGGGGCTCTGCGGCCTTTGCCTCTGCCTCTCCTGCCCTTCTTACCCGCCCCATTGCTGGAAGCGGGGCAGCCTCTGCCATGGCCTCCGGATCCCCACACATAGGGGGCAGCGGAAAGATCCGGACGCGGTGTTGCCACCCCGGTCCCGTGACGCCTTACTCGCAGGGGCGACGGCGCCAGCTGGGTGTTCTTAGCAGCGTTACAGAATGTCTTCAGAATAACGTGCCAGCATGGCTACAGAGATATTTCAACAAGAACGAAGATGTATGCAGCCGCACAACAGATGCCAAGGAGACACCATGTTCACGAGAAATTAGGGAAGGTGACCAAGTAAAGTGTGCCAGTGAGGAGAGCTCTAATATTAATGATGGGAGGATCACCAGTGAGCCAACAGTCGGTAAGACAGAAGACGCCTCAACAACCAGCCCTGCTTCAAATTATGCAGGCGAATTAGACAGGCCTTCTCTTCGTCGGAGCCACTTGAATTTCTCTGTGTTGGTACCTCCTCCTTTGTCCTTTCAGCTGTCCACATCATCAGCATTCCCAATTGGCAGTTCCCTTAGAAAGGAAATTATAGACTCTACCTCTCAGCATGGTGATGATAACATGTCAACTAGCCATCCTTGTCATTTTTCAACAAGAGGTTCCAATAAAGCTATGGCTGCTTCAAAGAAGCCTTCAGTGCCACCTCTGTGGTCCCCAGAGGCTGAGCAGTCTCATTCACTCTCACAGCACACTGCCACCAGGTCAAGAAAACCAGCATTCAGCTTGTCTGCATTTGGGACACTTTCCCCTTCATTTGAGAAATCTTTGATCTTTAAAACAAGTAGGCATGGAGATCCTCCTTGTTATCTTGGAGGAACAACAACATATGGTGGGGCAGCAGCTGCTGTAAGACATTCTAAACTAGGAAGGACCCCTTATCAGGCACCAGTAAGAAGACAGATGAAAGCTAAGCAGCTCAATGCACAGTCCTATGGTGTGACTAGTTTAGAAGCTCGGCGAATATTACAGTCTGTAGAGAAGATATCAGGACCACTAGCAGATGTTTCTTCCATGCATTCTTCTCTTGATAGGAGTTGGATAGATAGCACAGATTTTGGGGCCAAAAGGGATAAGGTGGATTCTCAGTATCCTGTTCAAAAATTCAGGTCCCCAAAGCCAGTTTCCAGAGCAACGTATCAAAGTCTTTATTTTAAACCATCTCTGACCCCATCTCATGAATTGAGGAAGGCTAATCAAAGAATAGTTAAAAACCACAGTACTCATGAAAACAATATGACACCAGGACAAAATAGAGAACAAGAAAGTGGCTTTCCATATAGAAATCTGCAAGTTCCTGCACCCAATGGATTATCTTCTGGAGTAGGTAGTAGAGGTGGCAAAATTAGACAGGAGAGAACACGCTTACTTGCATCTAAACCACCGGTGAAGGAATTGGAAGTACGAGGAATATCAAAACTCTCTCTACCGATCACCAGTTCTTCACTGCCTGCATTCAGTATTCATTGTCCTCTGATGACAACTTCCTCTCCAGCTCCCATGAGTCCTTCACAATCAGTAACAGATAAGGTACAAATGATTTCTCCGAGCAGCAGTGGCAGTGCCGTGTTTAGATTTTCTTCTCCCACTGTAAAATCTACTGTGGCAGATGTACTACCTTCTTCATCTACTGAATTTACAATTAGTATGCCTGTTGCAAAAACAGAATTTCCAGACACCAGTATTACTTCAGAACCTATTATAAGTACTTCAGCTCAAGATATCACTGAAGCAAATAGTATAAGCCATAAGAGGAAGCTAGATGAAGAGTATTATAAGGGCCCTTCTAGACCTGTAAAAACCTGGAAAGAAGGAAGAGTCCTAGATGTGAAAAACCCTGGTTTCATATCACCAAAGGTAGATGCTTTTGCTGCTCAGCCTACCATGACAAGCCCAGCAGCTTATACAAAACCAGGCGTATGTAGGTTTTCCTCTAGTGGAACTGGACTTGGGGAAAGTTTAAAAGCTAGATCATCATGGCGCTGTGATACATGTCTACTCGTGAACAAAGTTACTGACAGTAAGTGCAAATCCTGTCAAGCCGCCAAGTTGCCACCTAGAGATACTGCTGAACAGACAGCCATTGGGACACGAAGAAAAAGTGGCAAACCAACCATTTCTGCATCAGGGGCAGGCTTTGGGGACAAACTTAAAGTGAAATTACAAACTTGGGTTTGTGATACGTGTTTAGTGCAAAATACACCTGAAGCAAGAAAATGTATAGCTTGTGAAACATTCAAACCTGGAACTGGTGTCAGCCGGTTCCTTCCACTGCTAGTGGCTTCAGAAAGTGCCGTGAGTATGACTGCTTCATCTCCTAGCTGCACTGTGACCACTGGTGCCTTAGGAATTGGAGATGAGTTCAGAATGCCAGTAGGATCTTGGGAGTGTCGAATATGCTGTGTTTGTAATAATGCAGAGGACAATAGATGCATGTCCTGTATGTCCAAGAAAACAGAGCGCTCAGTACCTGCTTCAAGTAGCAGCAGTGTATCTGTTGGTCTTTGTTCTGGGGGCGGCGTAGGGTTGGAGAAGTTGAGGAATCGTAAGGGAAACGGGGACTGTGAAGTATGCCTAGTGCAGAATAGAGCAGATTCTGCCAAGTGTGCAGCATGCAAAAGTGCCAAGCCAGACACAACAGGCACGAAATCTGAGTTTAAAGGTGTTAGCAAATGTTCATCATCTTCAAACCCAGCCCCCTCATGTTTCAAATTGGGAAACTCATCACCGTCTTCTGGGCCTTCTCTGATTTCAACAAGTACTGGAAACTTTCAATTTGGAGATCAGAGAGGCTTCAAAACTAGTGTGTCTTCAGATTCTGGATCCAAAGATGCAGTGAACAGAGGCTTTCAATTTGACAAATCCACCAAGAAACCTCGTCAAGTTCCCTCTGAAGTTGTTATCTTTGGCACAAGTGCTATTAACCATGATCCAGCTGCTGCTAATACTGCAGTGACCTCTCAGAGCAAGAGAAGCTTCAGTTTTAGAACCGTAGAAGCCAAAAGTGTTTCATTGGCTCCAGACGCGTGTCAGACATCAGATGTAGAAATGGAGGAATCGTGTCAGACATCAGACGTAGAAATGGAGGAATCATGCCAGACATCAGACGTAGAAATGGAGGAATCATGTCAGACATCAGACGTAGAAATGGAGGAATTGCCTCCAGTCAAAGGAAGGTTTGCTTCTGGCAATATGGCATCTGCCTCTGTGCCACCTGCCTCAGCGTTCACTTTGGGAGGGACAGGGGAGAAACAGCAACAGCGTGTCACTTCTGCTACTCCTGCGTATGGGATGAAAACTGATAAAGAAGAGAGAAAGCAGAAGCGACGGTTTCCCTTTGGCAGTTCAACGCCCAGCAAAGATGGCAGTTGTTCACAGTTGGCATTTGGTTCCAATACGATAAAACGATCTGAGAAGGCATCTGAACACGCAAGGAGGGCCGCTTTTGCTTTTGGAGCTCGAACCAATACTGCAGCTGATCAAGGAATAGCAAAGCCAGTTTTCAGTTCCTTGAACAACAGTTTCTGTGGTTCAAGGACATCAGCCACTTCAGCAGGTAGTGGCATATTTGCTAATTCCACCCCTTCCTCCAACCTACCTGTGGCCAGCAATCACATTAGCAGTTCTGCCCTTGGTAACTTTGCTGGACCCAGCACATCTCAGTCTTTGCTACTTTCTCAGCAAAATAGCACTGTTACAGCTGTCACCCCATTTGGCTTAGGTCCAGGAGTCATGAGTAATAATACTTCAACCTCTGCTTTCATCTCTGGAGCTACAACATCATCTAGCTCTGCAGGCTCCTACTTTGTACTTGGCACTGGACCTTCAACACCATCTGCCGGTCCAGCATTTGGTGCTAACCAGACCCCAACATTTGGACAAATCCATGGTACCAGCCAGCATCATTCCCCAGGCTTTGGATCCACAGCCTCTTCCACGGCAGTATTCGCAACTGGTTCCCAGCCTGCACCACCACCTACTTCTGGCATGGCGTCAAGCAGAAACCAGACTCCTGTGTTTGGACAGCAGCCTAGTCAGCGTGCATTTGGCTCTAGAACAACTCTGGAGTCAGGACAAAAGACTGCTGTTAAACGCAAGAAATAACGTTCACAATGGTGATATGCACTACAGTTTTATTAATAATGAAAACACGGACATACCATACAATTACTAAATGGAGAAGTTGATAGATCTGAAAGGCCCTTAGGATGGACATCTTTAATCAGTCTTCCTCCATCAGAAAACTGTAGTGCACAGTACACCTAACTCACTCACTTCACACAAACACAGCAGAAACAGCATTGAATTCATTTCAACATCCCCTAATCTATACTGATGACTGAAGCTTCAA
>NW_023637588.1:0-86698 GCF_015220235.1 Choloepus didactylus
GTTTTCTGGATAATGGTCATTCTGGTAGGTGTGAGATGATATCTCATTGTGGTTTTGATTTGCATTTCCTTAATAGCCAGTGAAGTTGAGCATTTTTTCTTATGTTTTTGAGCCATTTGATTTCTCTTCAGAAAAAATATCTGTCCATGTTTTTGCCCATTTTTTAATGGTTGTTTGTCTTTCTGTTATTGAGATGCAGGCTTCCTTTATATATTCAGGATATAAACCCTTATATGATATGTGGTTTCCAAATATCATCTCCCATTGTGTAGGTTGCCTTTTTACTTTCCTGACAAAGTCCTTTGATGTACAAAAGTGTTTAATTTTGAGGAGATCCCATTTGTCTGTTTGTTCTTTGGTTGCTCGTGCCTTGTGTGTGAGGTCTAAGAAAAACCTCCTAGCACAAGGTCTTTAAGATATGCACTACATTTTCTTCTGAGTGTTATGGTCTTGGTGCTAATGTTTAGGTCTTTGATCCATTTTGAGTAATTTTTGTATGAGGTGTGAGATAGGCATACTTTCATTCTTTTGGAAATGAATAGCCAGTTCTCCAAACACCATTTATTGAACAGGCTGCTCTTCCCAGTTGCTTTGGCTTCACTGCCTTATCAAAGATCAGTTGTCCGTAGATGCAAGGGTCTACTTCTGAACACTCAATTTGATTCCATGGTCAGTATATCTGCCCTTATGCAGTACCATGCTGTTTTGAGCACTGTAGCTTTGTAATATGCTTCAAAGTTGGGTAGTGTGAGACCCTACTTAGTTCCTCTTTCTCAAGATATTTTTGGCTATTCGGGGCACCTTGCCCTTCCAAATAAATTTGGTTATTGGTTTTTCTATTTCTGTAAAGTAAGTTGTTGGGATTTGAATTGGTATTGTATTGAATCTGTAAATCTGTTTAGGTAAAATTGCCATCTTAACTATATTTAGTCTTCCAATCCATAAACATGTATGTTCTCCTTTTTTTTAGGTCTTGTTCATTTTCTTTAGCAGTTTCTTATACTTTTCTATGTAAAGGTCTTTTGTCCTTGGTTAAGTTTACTCCTAAATACTTGATTCTCTGGTTGCTGTTGTAAATGGGATTTTTTCTTGATTTCCCCTCTCTGTTGCACATTACTTGTGTATAAGAACACTATAGATTTTTGCATGTTGATCTTGTAGCTGCCACTTTGCTGTATTCATTGATTAGTTCTAATAGCTTTGCTGTACATTTTTCTGGATATTCTATAGAATTGTGTCATCTGCAAAGAGTGAAAGTTTTACTTCTTCCTCTCCAATTTGGATGCCTTTTATTTCTTTTTCTTGCCTAATTGCTCTAGCTAGAGCTTCCAGCACAATGTTGAATAACAATGGTGATGGTGGCATCCCTGTCTTGTTCCTGATCTTAGAGGAAAGCTTTCAGTCTCTCGCCATTGAGTATGATGTTAGCTGTGGATTTTTCATATATTGCCTTTATCATATTGAAAAGTTCCCTTCTATTCCTATCCTTGAAGTGTTTTCATCAGGAAACGATGTTGAATTTTGTCAAATGCCTTTTCTGCATCGATCGAGATGATCATGTAGTTTTTCTGCTTTGATTTATTGATGTGTTGTATTACATTAATTGATTTTCTTGTGTTGTGTTGAAACAGCCTTGCATACCTGGAATAAATCCCACCTGGTCATGGGTATAATCTTTTAATGTGTTGCTGGATTCGATTTGCGAGTATTATGTTGAGGATTTTGTGTCTATATCATTAAAGAAAATGGTCTATAATTTTTTCTTTGTAGTATCTTTGTCGGATTTGGTATTAGGGTGATGTTGGCTTCATAGAATGAGTTAGGTAGCTTTCCCTCGTCTTCAATTTTTTTGAAGAGTTTGAGCAGGATTGGTACTAATTATTTCTTGAATGCTTGGTAGAATTCACATGTGAAGCCATCTGGTCCTGGGCTTTTCCTTTTGGCAGCTTTTTGATGATTTTACTTGTGATTCATTTGTTGAGGTCATCTATTTCTTCTTGAGTCAATGTTGGTTGTTTATGCTTTTCTAGGAAGTTGTCCATTCATCTAAGTTGTCTAGTTTATTAGCATATAGTTGCTCATAGTATCTTTTCATTATCTCCTTAATTTCTGCAGGGTCAGTAGTTATATTTCCTTTCCCATTTTGATTGCATTTATTTATATCTGCTCTTTTTTGTTAGCCTAGCCAGCGGCCCATCAATTTTACTGATTTTCTCAAAAACCAACTTCTGTTTTGTTGATTCTCTCTATCGTTTTCCTGTTCTCAATTGCATTATTTCTGCTCTGGTCATCCAGTGTCTTCTTTATATCCTTCAGCTCTTTCAGTGTATCTTCCTTCATTCATTGAGTTTATTTAGCATTAGTTGCCTCAACTCCTGTATCTCAGTTGAACTATTAGTTTGTTCCTTTGCCTGGTCCATATTTTTGTGTTCCTGGTATGGCTTGTTATCTTAAGTTGTCTAGGCATCTGATTTTCTTGATTAGTTTATTCTGGAGCTTGTTTTTTACCTAGAGGTTTTTTTTTTTTTTTTTAATTTTTTTTAAAATCAAAATGTTCGCTGCGATCTCAGCTTTTCCTCCAATTCCAAACTTGCGTCCGATGTGTGACTGGTTACTGGAGACCCCGAAAACACTGTTTCATATAGTTCTTGGGTAATTGCCAGCTGCTCTAGGGGAGAGACGAAATTCTGCACCTCACCACTCCGCCATCTTGTCCCCTCATTGTGGTCTTAATTTGCATCTCTCTGATAGCTAGTGAAGCTGAACATTTTTTCATGTGTTTCTTGGCCATTTGTATTTCCTCTTCAGAGAACTGTCTTTTCATATCTTTTGCCCATTTTATAATTGGGCTGTCTGTACTATTGTCATTGAGTTGTAGGATTTCTTTATGTATGCAAGATATCAGTCTTTCATCAGATACATGGTTTCCAAAAATTTTTTCCCATTGAGTTGGCTGCCTCTTTACCTTTTTGAGAAATTCCTTTGAGGTGCAGAAAATTCTAAGCTTGAGGAGTTCCCATTTATCTATCTTTTTCTTTTGTTGCTTGTGCTTTGGGTGTAAAGTCTAGGAAGTGGCCGCGTAATACAAGGTCTTGAAGATGTTTTCCTACAGTATCTTCTAGGAGTTTTATGGTACTTTCTTTTATATTGAGATCTTTCGTCCATTTTGAGTTAATTTTTGTGTAGGGGGTGAGGTAGGGGTCCTCTTTCATTCTTTTGGATATGGATATCCAACTCTCCCAGCCCCATTTGTTGAAAAGACCATTATGACTCAGTACAGTGACTTTGGGGGCCTTATCAAAGATCAGTCGGCCATAGATCTGAGGGTCTACCTCTGAATTCTCAATTCGATTCCATTGATCAATATGTCTATCTTTGTGCCAGTACCATGCTGTTTTGGCAACTGTGGCTTTATAATAAGCTTCAAAGTCAGGGAGTGTAAGTCCTCCCACTTCGTTTTTCTTTTTTAGAGTGTCTTTAGCAAATCGAGGCATCTTCCCTTTCCAAATAAATTCGATAACTAGCTTTTCCAAGTCTGCAAAGTAGGTTGTTGGAATTTTGATTGGGATTGCATTGAATCTGTAGATGAGTTTGGGTAGAATTGACATCTTAATGACATTTAGCCTTCCTATCCATGAACATGGAATATTTTTCCATCTTTTAAGGTCCCCTTCTATTTCTTTTAGTAGAGTTATGTGTATAGGTTTTACATCTTTGGTTAAGTTTATTCCCAGGTATTTGATTTTTTTAGTTGCTATTGAAAATGGTATCTTTTTCTTGAGTGTCTCTTCAGTTTGTTCATTTCTAGCATATAGAAACATTACTGACTTATGTGCATTAATCTTGTATCCCGCTACTTTGGTAAATTTGTTTATTAGCTCTAGTAGCTGTATCGTCGATTTCTCAGGGTTTTCTAGATATAAGATCATATTATCTGCAAACAATGACAGTTTTACTTCTTCTTTTCCAATTTGGATGCCTTTTATTTCTTTGTCTTGCCGGATTGCCCTGGCTAGCACTTCCAGCACAATGTTGAATAACAGTGGTGACAGCGGGCATCCTTGTTTTGTTCTTGATCTTAGAGGGAAGGCTTTCAGTCTCTCACCATTGAGTACTATGCTGGCTGTGGGTTTTTCATATATGCTCTTTATCATATTGAGGAAGTTTCCTTCAATTCCTACCTTTTGAAGTGTTTTTATCAAAAACGGATGTTGGATTTTGTCAAATGCTTTTTCAGCATCTATTGAGATGAACAATTGATTTTTCCCTTTTGACTTGTTAATGTGTTGTAATACATTGATTGATTTTCTTATGTTGAACCATCCTTGCATGCCTGGAATGAATCCCACTTGGTCATGGTGTATGATTTTTTTAATGTGTCTTTGCATTCGATTTGCAAGTATTTTGTTGAGGATTTTTGCATCTATATTCATTAGGGAGATTGGCCGGTAGTTTTCCTTTTTTGTAGCATCTTTGCCTGGTTTTGGTATTAGATTGATGTTAGCTTCATAAAATGAGTTAGATAGTGTTCCATTTTCTTCAATGTTTTGAAAGAGTTTGAGTAAGACTGGTGTCAGTTCTTTCTGGAAAGTTTGGTAGAATTCCCCTGTGAAGCCATCTGGCCCTGGGCATTTATTTGTCGGGAGATTTTTGATGACTGACTGGATCTCTTTGCTTGTGATGGGTTGGTTGAGGTCTTCTATTTCTTCTCTGGTCAGTCCAGCTTGTTCATATGTTTCCAGGAAATTGTCCATTTCTTCTACATTATCCAGTTTGTTGCCATACAGTTGTTCATAATATCCTCTTATAATTTTTTTAATTTCTTCAGGATCTGCAGTTATGTCACCTTTTTCATTCATTATTTTGTTTATATGGGTCTTTTCTCTTTTTGATTTTGTCAGTCTAGCTAGGGGCTTGTCAATCTTGTTGATCTTCTCAAAGAACCAACTTTTGGTGATATTTATCCTCTCTATTGTTTTTTTGTTCTCTATGTCATTTATTTCTGCTTTAATCCTTGTTATTTCTTTTCTTGTACTTGGTTTAGGATTGGTTTGCTGTTCATTTTCTAGCTTCTTCAGTTGATCCATTAGTTCTTTGATTTTGGCTCTTTCTTCCTTTTTAATATATGCGTTTAGTGCTATAAATTTCCCCCTTAGCACTGCTTTTGCTGCATCCCATAGGTTTTGGTATGTTGTGTTCTCATTTTCATTCGTCTCTATATATTTAGCAATTTCTCTTGCTGTTTCTTCGTTAACCCACTGATTGTTTAGGAGTGTGTTGTTTAACCTCCAGGTATTTGTGAATTTTCTAAGTCTCTGATGGTTATTGACTTCTAATTGTATTCCATTGTGGTCAGAGAATGTGCTTTGAATAATTTCAGTCTTTTTAAATTTATTGAGGCTTGTTTTATGTCCCAGCATATGATCTATTCTGGAGAAAGTTCCATGAGCACTAGAAAAGTATGTGTATCCTGGTGATTTGGGATGTAATGTCCTGTATATGTCTGTTAAATCTAATTCATTTATCAGATTGTTTAGGTTTTCAATTTCTTTATTGGTCTTCTGTCTGGTTGATCTATCTATAGGAGAGAGTGATGTGTTGAAGTCTCCCACAATTATTGTGGAAACATCAATTGCTTCCTTTAGTTTTGCCAGTGTTTCTCTCATGTATTTTGTGCCACCTTGATTGGGTGCATAGACATTTACGATTGTTATTTCTTCTTGCTGAATTGCCCCTTTTATTAGTACGTAGTGGCCTTCTTTGTCTCTCAAAACATCCCTGCATTTAAAGTCTATTTTATCCGAGATTAATATTGCTACACCTGCTTTCTTTTGGCTGTAGCTTGCATGAAATATTTTTTTCCATCCTTTCACTTTCAGTTTCTTTGTGTCCCTGTGTCTAAGATGAGTATCTTGTATGCAACATATTGATGGTTCATTTTTTTTGATCCATTCTGCGAATCTATATCTTTTAATTGGGGAGTTTAATCCATTTACATTCAACGTTATAACCGTGAAGGCATTTCTTGCTTTCTTGAATCAGCCATCTTATCCTTTGGTTTATGCTTGTCATATTTTTCCCCTCTCTCTATTAATATCCTTTATTGTACCCATACTGAATCTCTTTAGTACTGAACCTTTCTCCAAGTCTCTCTGTCCTTTCTTTGTTTCTCTGTCTGTAGGGCTCCTTTAGTATCTCCAGTAGGGCAGGTCTCTTGTTACCAAATTCTCTCAGCATGTTTGTCTGTGAAAAATTTAAGCTCTCCCTCAAATTTGAAGGAGAGCTTTGCTGGATAAAGTATTCTTGGTTGGAAATTTTTCTCACTCAGAATTTTAAATATATCGTGCCACTGCCTTCTCGCCTCCATGGTGGCTGCTGAGTAGTCACTACTTAGTCTTATGCTGTTTCCTTTGTATGTGGTGAATTGCTTTTCTATTGCTGCTTTCAGAACTTGCTCCTTCTCTTCTGTGTTTGACAGTGTGATCAGAATATGTCTTGGAGTGGGTTTATTTGGATTTATTCTATTTGGAGTTCGCTGAGCATTTATGATTTGTGTATTTATGTTGTTTAGAAGATTTGGGAAGTTTTACCCAACAATTTGTTTGAATACTCTTCCTAGACCTTTACCCTTTTCTTCCCCTTCTGGAACACCAATGAGTCTTATATTCGGACGTTTCATATTATCTATCATATCCCTGAGGTCCGTTTCGATTTTTTTCAATTTTTTTCCCCATTCTTTCTTTTATGCTTTCATTTTCCATTCTGTCATCTTCCAGGTCACTGATTTGTTGTTCAACTTCCTCTAGTCTTGTACTATGAGTGTCCAGAATCTTTTTAATTTGGTCAACAGTTTCTTTAATTTCCATAAGATCATCCATTTTTTATTTAGTCTTGCAATGTCTTCTTTATGCTCTTCTAGGGTCTTCTTGATATCCTTTGTATCCCGTACTATGGTCTCATTGTTCATCTTTAGTTCTTTGAATAGCTGCTCTAGGTGCTGTGTCTCTTCTGATCTTTGGATTTGGGTGCTTGGGCTTGGGTTATACATATCGTCTGGTTTTTTCATATGCTTTATAATTTTCTGTTGTTTTTGGCCTCTTGGCATTTGCTGAACTTGATAGGGTTCTTTTAGGATTTGTAGACCAATTGAAGTCCTTATCTCTAATTTATCAGATCTACAGCTTCGTGGAGTACACTTTCTCTAACTAACCAGCAGGCGGCGTCCACAAGCCACCTGTTCTCCACAAGCCAGTTCTCCCCTGCTTAGCCTTTGTGGTGAGTGGGGGAGTGAGTCTTGTGGGGTCCAATTGGTGTACCAAGCTTGCGTGTGTAGTTGGTGTTGCCTGCCCTGTATATGGGGCGTGTTTCTGGGCAGTCAGGGAGGGGGGGTGGCTCTAACAATCAAATCTCCCTGGTGATCCTAGAGTTTTAAAGCTGCTGTAATAGTCTAATCCTTCAGTTCATTCCTGCCAGAGTTTGTCTCTGCCACTGACCCACAAGTCCTTGGTATTGGCGTATGGCTCCTGAGACTTGTGAGTGGGCCCCTCTTCCAGGCCGTGCACCCCGGGTCCTCTGTTGAGGGATGACTGTGCTATGTCACAGGTGAGTGCCGTTCCCCCAGGGCGGTTCTGGGCTGCTGGGCTGTGTAGGGAGGCTCCCAGTCTGCTGAAATGATGACTGAATGGGGCTTTGTTAATTCACACTGCTCCACCTTCCCAACTCTGGGACAATCAGCTGAGGTTGCAGGGAAGGCTAATGTCCACGCCCAGTTTTGTGGTGTGTGCCTGTTATTTGAAGCACTTCCGTCACACTGGGTTGTCTGGGGCAGCTCTGGGCCATGGGGCTGGGGCTGGGCAGGAGTGTTTCCTGTCCACCAGGATGATGGCTGTGAGCGGACACCTCCCTTTTCTTGGGAAGTTGTGGTGTTTAGTGAATTTTCTCAGCCACTGGATTATTGCCTTTTGTCTCAGAGCTCTCTTAGTTCTGCTCTTGACTTGACGTGCCCAAATTGAAAGTCTTTGAAGCTTTCTGTATTGGGCTTCTTAGAGTAATTGTTTTAGAAAAAGAAAAAAGGATTAAAAAAAAAAAAAAAAAAAAAAAAAGAAAAAAAAAACGGGCCCTCCTCAGAGATCTAATGGGTTATTGAAATGCTAAGAGACAAAGCAACCAGGGCCATTAAGGAAAGGTCCACAGGGCAGAGAGATCAGCTTTTCTTCGGGATTTGCATATGCGCCTCAGGGCCCTTCCCCTTTCTATGTTCACCAGAACTCCAAAAATCCTCCGCTTTTATTTTGGAGTTTTTCGTGCTGTTTTTTTCTATGCCTGTCTCCTCTCTGCTGGGCTGGCTGCTCTCAGAATCTCTGGTGTCTGGTCTCAGTCTATCTATGGTTGGAGTTTGGATCAGTAGAATGAGTTTCCGATAAGGGCTGCCACTGCAGTTCTCCCTTCTCCTTCCTGGAGCTGACAGCCCCTCCTCCCACGGGACTGAGCCTGGCAGGGAGGGGTGCGGGTCCCCTGGCCACAAAAACTTACAGATTTCACTCATCTCAGCAGTTCCACGTTTTCATGAGTGTTGTATGAAGTATGCCCAAAGTCAGATTGCTCTGTGGTGTCCAGTCCACGCAGTTCCTGGCTTTCTACCTACTTTCCTGGAGGAGTAACTAAAACATACAGCTCACCAGTCCGCCATCTTGCCCCGCCTCCCCCTTCACAGTATCTTTACCCACCAATTATGTCGCTGTTGTTATCCAACCGTGTTTCCATCTTAATCCAAGCCTAATCTTTGCAAACTTGGGTTGCCAAAACAACTCCTTAACTCTTCCTCCTCACTACCACATCTCTAGTCTTTTCCCCATCCAAACAACACTACCAAAGATGTCAACATTCATCTTCCCCTAAGGACCATTTTCCTATACCACTTCTGTATTCAAACTCTACAGGGGTTTCTTGTAAGTAGCCATAATGTTAGTGCTTAATTTAGCAAGATTAAGGAGATCCTCACAACTCCAGCTGGACCCTACCTTTTCCCACTTCATCTAGAGGCCCTTCAGTCATGCCTGTCTTCTCGGGCATGCTCTCTCTCTCTCATCACCACCACCAGAAATCCCTCCTTCCTGTTTATATGAAGTCCTTCGGGATGTGCTACCTTCATTGACTTCCCTTGACCATTCCAGACAATAATGCTGTTTCTCTGAACACCTAACATTAATGTTCTATGTGACTCACTTGATACTTAATTAACAGAAGACAATTGTGTGTCCTGTCTCCCCATAAGGGTTAAAAAGCAGCTAAGCAGCTAGTCCACATTACATCTTCTGGGTCCTCCTTCCTTCCATTAGGCCTAGCATACTGTTATATGCCAAGTGTTGCTCTATTTTTCGTTCATTAAAGATCATGAGCTCCTTGGGATAACAGTTCACTAATTTAATATTTAATATAGGACCCCAGAAGCTGTTGGAAAACAAAGTTTTTAGTTTGGGAAGTGGATATTTTTTTTAATCCCCCATTAATCAATTTTTGGTTATCTGGGAACTAGTTTTAACTGGCTTCTAGAATGGTTACAAACACTGGATTTAAGGAAAGACATACAGATCAGCATGGAGAAGCTAAAGATTTTAACTAATGATCTCCCAGTTGGTTAGTGCTCAACAGAAGGTAAGAATGCAGTGAACAAGCAAAAGGTACCAATGGCACAAAAGTAGAATGGCAACAAAAATTAGAAATAGTGAAGGTAGCAGTTGAAATAGAAGGACTATTGGGTAGGTGAGCATTTGGCAGAGGAGACAAGGAGGAAGAAACAAAAGACAGACCAGCTTTGCAACCTGGAGGGAGACAAGGCATAATGATTCTCTGCTTATAAAACCAGCAGGCAAGTTCCCTTTCTTGGCGTCAGGGCCCTGCCACCTCTCCAGGTGGGGACTGGGCACTTTGACTCCAACAGGCTCTACAGCAGGGAACCAGAGGCAAAGGAACTCTTTAAGCTTTTTCTAAGAAAACCTAAATGATAGAGAATGCTTACATGATTAAACTCATTTCTCTTGAATTTAGCTACTGCAATACTATACCAAAAACCACTTCCTTCACATCCCTAGAATAATGTTTTTTTTCCACATTGAAATAAAAACAAATTATTAAAGTGTATGTGCTTTCGAAATCTGATTAATGCTATTCAGGGACTCCCACAAACTGTTTGCCATTTATTACACTTATTAATTAGAAGCTTTAAGGTCTTTATCTTTCCCAACCTACAGTCAAACGCTCAGGATGGAGCTTAGCTAAAAGCAGGACTCCTAGCTAATACTGTTAATGAGTTGAGCACTGCCAAAATGTCAGTGGTTTTTATTTGGTCAAAAAGGGCCTAATTTATCTAGTTCAGCTGCCCTCGGTAATTTTCATGAAAATGTCAGAGCAGTAATCAGGAGAAATGCATGGCAATAAAGATGATTACTAGAGGAGAGCAAAGAACACCCCATTGACAGACTGCTTTTGTTTTTCTTTCACCAGTGGAAGATTTAGTTCAGAGGTAAGGCAGCAGTGTATGCCGAGTTCAGTACCAAAAGGTAACATATTTTGTCTAAAGTTTAATTATAATTTTAAAATTTTGAAACATATACAAGAAGCTGCAAATTTCCCAAAAGAAAGAAGAGAGCATGAGAATATGTTTCAGGGGAGAAATGGACAGAGCTGAGCTATTTAATTGGGGATGCAAAATAAGAAAAGCAGATCTGAAAGAGCCAAATCTAGGTTGCTCTTCTCTCTTTTGCACTAGAAAAATTTGCTTACGATTTATTCAAGGCAAAATAAAAATAAAGATGCCTTCTTTGCCATTTTCAACTTAACCTTTCTTAAATAAGCATAAATAGTAACAGACGTTAATAGTTCCAAGCATTAGTAGTGGATAATGTGGCTGTTCACCTTTAGGTCGTTGCTGCCAGATGTCTGAACATGGTGGGCATTCACTTAGGCAAACTCCAACAGAATGTAGGGACAGGGCCTGTGCCCGTGTGCTGTTTTAGGAGCTGGATTCAGCCTTTCACAGATAGAATTCCAAAATTTACCATGGGCACACATCAAATGCATTCAAATCATTACGAAGAAGAATTATAGAGAATAAAAGGATAAAGAAAACAAAGCACTCAACCTAGTCCCCAAGGGCAGATCTCCTAAGAATTAAAAATTCCAGGCTCCCCAAATATCAATATATGTCCTCGTTGTCCCAATTATCCCACCCCTCCCTGACCCCCTATGTCCCCACATAATAGGACATAGAATGCTTCATGTTTTCTGATGTAAGGCCCATTTTAACTTTTTAGTTTATTAGATGAAGCAGAGACTAAGGTCCCTGCTTAGAAAGTTGAGAAAGGGAAATTCTGATAACAAATTCCATGAGTCCTGAGCTAACTCCCTAATTCTATGCATGTAACCTGCTGCATAACTCTTTACGTCTTTGCTCTTTAAGGAAAGGGGCCATAATACTACCAACAGAAGTGTTAAGAAAAGTCTTTGACAGAAAAATAACTATTTCTCTTTAACTTTTAAATTTCCCTGACAAAAATAAATAAATATACAAATAAAAAGTTGACAGATGTGGGCTTAATTCAATCTCCGCTTAAGGAAAATAAACAGTTTGCTAAGCCAGGATAAAAATATTTGTTTCCAGTTAATTTTCTATCAATTAACTTAGCTTAACTAAACAAGTTAACCAAGTCCCTGATGGCAGCATTGCTAATTAAAATTAGACCCTTAAATGATCAAGTATATTCACTTAAAGGAAATGGAAGGAATATTTTTATCAAAAAGGCCTATTGTTTACATTTCCAAGCACAGAATCATAAGGATGCAATGCAGCCGACTAGGGGCTGTGGGTACCTATGGCCGTAAGCAATGTCTCGCTTTTCCTTGACTCAGTTTCTCCGTCATTAACACTGGCACAGTCGTTAGTTATAGTTTCTGTAAACTAAGTACCCAGAACACTGAATTCACAAGTCATCATGTGCTAAGCACTGTGTACACAGTGATAGTCCCCAGGTTCAAGCCTTAAACAGCAGGCAAAATCCACAGACAAACAACCTAGTACAAAGAAGTAAAAAAAAAAAAAAAAAGATTTCTTATGATCAGTTCATAGCCTTGCTTTGGTAAAGAATTTCCTAGTGTGAAGGTAGAAACAAAACTTGGTATCAACATCAGAAATAGGGTGACCAACCCATCCCAGTAGGCATAGGACTATTGTGGATTTTATCACTTAAATTCCTAGATAAACCCAGATGGTTGCTTACTTTAACAGAAACCCAAAAGAGTAAGAATATTTGCATTATCAAAGATGACTGATCAATCTAATAAATACAGCTACTTTAAACTCAGTTCTCTGCATTAAAAATTGGAACCTGATTAGCTTTAGTTTATGTGTATTTTATCTTTTTCTTGTTTTGTTTTTTTTCCAGTTGCATCAAAGGGAAAAAATAAGTATGTCTTTAGTTATCTGATGTTCTGCCACTGACTGTGTGTCTTTGGGCTTCTCCACCTCAAGTTCCTCACTATGGCTGGCACACAGTAAGCACTCAAATATCAGTGAGCATTATCATCTCTATTTGGTACTGTAAGCCTTGTGGTAAAGCTAGTTTTGTTCTGCTGGGGATTTTTAAGTACCACTATCATTCATATAAATACTGTGGATTTTTTTAAAATCTCATAAAAGCCTACAAGTACAATCAAGAATTAAGGTACTGCCTTAATTCTTTCACTTTTCCCTGCCAGATCTGCATAAACAATAAAGAAGGAATTTCATTTCGTTCTTCAACTTAACGTTGGGCTCTATCACACTCATTTTAAGTACAACCAAGCAACAGAAAACTCTTTTTAACAACAAAGCCTACTGTTTTCCTAGCAGCTTATCTAGACCCTAAATAAAAACACACCCCTGCATGGGACGACAGATGAAGACAGTCAAACTTGGATCATCAGAGCTGTGTCTTCACCTGTCAGACAAGTGACCCATGGCTGGACAGAATGTTTTCCTTTTCAGGGTTTTCCTTCCTCCCCCACTGGCCATGAGACATCTCCCACAAGCACCAGGAGCCCCAGCAACAATGAGGGCACCAAAGCACAGGCCATCTGGCCACTGGGGGGATTGCTGGCGTCTCCATGACAGGCTGCCTTGCTGGCCACCCCTAACACACCCCATGTGTCACACTCCTGCATGTGTCCAAAGCACCAGCATCTGGAAATGGAAAATGAGATGGTGAGCTGCCACTGACATCACTTGCACATGGTACCCAGACCAAATGCAGAACTAAGCTTTGGAGAAGGCAGGACCTGGGCTAAGAGGATGATGGGCCAGGAGGCTCCAGAACCTGCCAACCTCATGGAAGAGGACATAGGCCTCCAGGAATCCCTGGGCATCACAGGGTCATAGGACAACCAATGGTGGTGGAATATATGATTAGCCGAATCAAGTGACCTGAAAGGGGAAGCGGCTGGCCACACTCACACACTACTTTAGCAGGAGGCCATGTATAATTCTCAGCATAACCTGAGCATGGCTGAGCACATTTCACAGACCATCATACCTAGCTCTGCTCCCTGAAACCCACATGCAGTAATTTCCATGCCCACCCAAAACCTGGAGGCAGCCAGAGCATTCTGTGATTGAGTCCCCAAGGCCACCCTAGCCTGGGGGTCTAAAAGCAGGCCCTGAGCCCCCACAGCCAAGAGAGGGCACTTACCCATGTAGTTCTTGATGTGGCTGATGCAGAAGGTGGGGCCAGGATGGCCAGGCCCAGCCCATCTTTCTTGGGGATGAGGACGGGGTCGGTGAAGCCATGCTCCTCCAGGTAGCCCAGCATGAGCTGAGTGCCGGCACATGGACCAACCACCACATCTTCCATGCTGTGGGGGTAGTGCAGGTGACAGGCATGGCAGGGCCAGTGCTGATGCATGAATGGCCTGCAGCACTCCTTGGGGCAGCCACTGGCATAGTGCCCCTGCGCAGATGTGGTACAGAAACAGGGACAGGTTGGGTGTGACATCCAGTCTGGGGATGCTTGCTCCTGTGTACATGAGACAAACACTGACAAAACTGAAGAAAGCCATAGACATTTCTACAGTAATAGTGGGAGACTTCAACACTGCACTATCCTCTATAGATAGAACAAGACAGATGACCAACAAGGAAACTGAGAACCTAAAAAATGTGATAAATGAATTTGAGCATTACATCCCAAATTACCAGGATATACATTTTTCACTAGAGCTCATGGAACACTCTCCAGGTCAGATCATATGCTGGGGTACAAAACTTGCCTCCATAAATTTAAAAAGACTGAAATTATTCAAAGCACATTCACTGACCATGATGGAATGCAACTAGAAATCAACAACCACCAATCAACCAGATCTTTCACAAAAACATGGAGGTTAAACAACACACTCCTAAACAACGAGTGGGTCAAAGAAAAAACTGCAAGTGAAACAGGTAACTATCTAGAGATGAATGAAAACAAGAACACAACTCAAAACCCATGGGATGCAGTGAAGGAGGTGCTGAGAGGAAAATTTATACCTCTAAATGCATACATCAGAAAGCAAGAAAGAGCTAAAACCAAAGACCTAGCTGTGCGGGACACTGTTATCGAGTTCCGACTGGGCGGGCCTGGGCCAGGGGAACTGATCAGCCCCTAGGAAAGGTAGTGGGGCACGGGTGGTAGCGCCCTCCACGGCCCCCCGGGCCTGAGAAAGTGGAGCCGAATGCAGGCCCCATTTCCTCACCCCAAAGTACAACCGTTGGGGAGAGCTTGCCGGAGAAAACCCCCCCCCCCGTGCCTTACCCGCACCCTCCACCGTCTTCGTTACCGAAGCAACTCCCGCCCCTTTTCAAACAACCTCCGCGCCCTCTCAGAACCAATCCAAGCCTTTAACCTCTACAGCTACCCCGCCCTCTAAACCGCCCGATATAAGCTTGTACTCTCCCCTAATAAACTCTCTTGGCTTCCTCACCCTCAAAGAAACCTGTCCCGCCTGTTTCCTCTCGCCGCCCTCCACACCTTGCACGCCACCGCCGGGGACCGGGCCCAGTCCCCCGCCTCGCCCTCGCCTCCGGGAAAGAGCCCCCGCCGCCGGTACCCTCCGAGCAATCCTGAGAGCCTAGGATTTAGCAACCGGCCGCCACCCCCCCCCCAGACGAGTCAACTGCGCCCGCATAGCTGAACAATGGAAGAGGCTAGACAATGATCAGCAAACTAACCCTAATGCAAGTAGAAGAAAAGAAATAACAAAGATTAAAGCAGAAACACATAACCTAGACTGACCATTTTGCAGGCTTGTGCAATGTTGGCTCTATGATACAAATTTTTGCTAAAGCATCTGCTTCAATATTGCCAGGTAAAGAACCAGTGTTACGGACAGAGACATGAAGCAGTTACCTTTCGATTATGACAGCCACTCAAGATGACCACCCACATTTCCCTTCCCCATGGGGGTGGCTGACAACAGTCCACTGCTCTCACTTCCACATGGCCAAGCATACTGAGGCCTCAGAACACTGCCCAATTGTCAGTACAAATAGTTAATGCATCTCCAGGTTCATGAACAGTGAGCATCCACAGAGCCCTTAATTCAGGCCACTAGCTGTCTTCCATAGTTGCAGTTTCCCACCACATGCTGTCCTTACGAAGTTGCACAGCTGCTGCTTTCCAGGTAGTGAGCTGACTGTATGCTGATCCACCAATGTACCACGGAACTCAGGTATACTGTCACATCTGTCAATGCTGGACACAGAAATAGCCACCTTGGGAGGATCAGTGGGGAGGGGCAAATCTTGTTCTTCCACATAATAAACTGTTCTAAGATATTGTCATCTCAGCTTAAAGAGCTGTTGAAAATGCTGCACTATACCAGGTAAGCTTTTCATTTCATTAATGTGCTGAATTGTGCACTGCCAGAATGAGGTTAATGGAAATCTCCCATACCCGCCCTTTTATGGGGATGGTTGTTTGAAAATTCACAGGACATTTTTGGGTCAATTATTTAATGTCCTAAGGCATTATAGGCAATACACAGTTGTTTTCCTAAGGAACTGTACTGGAGTTCGGTTCCTTTCCAGAGCTGAGACCAAAAGCCAATGGGAAACTGCTTTGCCTGCTGCCTTTGCCACAAGCCCCACCCAAAGCCAAGACCACTAATGACCACATCTCATTTGCAAGGCACACCTGGGTCCACCCCCAAAAATGCCTGGGCCTTGGCGATCACCTGTTTGGCTTTTTTAAAAGCAGCTTGCTGTGGACCATCCCATTCCCATGTTTTTACTTTCCTAATTAGGACATACAAGGATTTTAGAATCTGTGCTAACCGGAGTATAAACTGACTCCAATAACCCAAAAACAAGGAAACCCATGAGCTGTTTAGCAGTACATGGAATGGGGTAATTTTACACTTTATCAGCAACAGCAGAAGGAACAGTCTTAGTCTTACCTGACCAAACAACACTTAACTATTTGACAGAGTATCCAAGCCCTTGTAATTTGTCCCCATTTACAGCCCATCCTCCTCGGGGCTCTCGAGGTGGGCCATGATGGTCTTAGCTGCAGTTTCCAATTCTGCAAGACAGTTACTTGTTCAACATTAACTCATCAATATAATGAAGGAGAGTGACCTCTGCTGGAGGTTTCCACATTTTAAAATCGTGAGCTACCAAATCAGGGCAAATGGTGGGACTGTGAAGATATCCTTGTGGTAGCATGGTAAATGTCCACTGCTGTCCTTCCCACATGAAGGAGAAGGCAGGCTGGCTGGAAGGATCTACAGAAATGCTAAAAAGATAATTACCAGGATCCAACTCAAAGGGGGAGGAGGGAAGATGGCAGCACAGATAGGAGTAGAAGCTAAGAAGCCCCCTGGAACAACTAAAAAAAAACCAGAAACAACTAGTAAATAATACAGAATAACTGCAGGGGTGCAAATGAGACCATCCACTCATCATACACCAACCTGAACTGGGAGGAATGCCTGAGATCACAGCATAAAATCTGTAAGTAAAACCTGCGGATCCAAGTCATGAGGCCCCCTCCCCCAAAGCCCAAGCTGCCAAGCCTCGTGGTGCCAGAGAGAAGCTCTCTCCCAGCAAGTGAATGTAGCTCAGCTGAGCTGCAACTGGGGTTTTAAGTAGCGAGTGTGAACTGCTCACTACAGGTACGAATCCCCCAAAAAACCAGAGGCTTTGGGTGACGACTGACCTTGGAGAGCTGGAGGGTTGCCTTGGACTAGGTCTGAAGGGGACTGTTTCTTTTTCGGCTCAGTGGAGAAAGCCCCAGCCATTACAGTTCCCAGTGCTGTGACTCAAAGAAGGGTGGAGATAGCACAAGCAGAGAGACAGACCACTGAAATGCTAATGACCTCCCCCTAGGGGATCTGTCTTCTCTAAGAGGAAAGGGGTAGGGCCCTTTCCATTCAGAACCAGACCCCAGAGCCTGCGGGAACACAGCCACACCTCCTCACACCAGTCAAGAATTATAGGCTAACAAGCACCACCTGCTGGGCAGAAAATCACAGTGACGTGAGGCATCATAGGAACCAATTTTCTAAGAGCCACCCTCAGGGAAACCAGATACTGAATATTTCTTCCCTCTGGCACCTGAGCCTGTTCTGGTCTAGGAAAACCTAACTGGGTTAACCAAGGAAACCATGCCTAGACAACAGAAAATTATAATCTATACTAAGAAAAACAAAGTTATGGCCCAGTCAAAGGAACAAATGTACACTTCAACTGAGACACAGGAATTTAAACAACTAATGTTAAATCAATTCAGAAAGTTTGGAGAAGATATCGCAAAAGAGATAGAGGCTGTAAAGAAAACACTGGGCATACATAAGGCAGAAATCAAAAGTTCAAAAAAACTACTAGTAGAATCTATGGAAATGAAAGGCACAACACAGGAGATGAAAGACACAATGGAAACATAAAACAGCAGATCTCAAGAGGCAGAAGAAAACACTCAGGAACTGGAGAACAAAACACCTGAAAGCCTAGACACAAAGGAGCAGATGGAGAAAAGAATGAAAAAATATGAGCAACATCTCCAGGAACTTAAAGATGAAACAAAGTACAAGAACGTATGTATCATTGGTGTCCCAGAAGGAGAAGAGAAGGGAAAAAGGGGAAGAAGCAATAATAGAGGAAATAATTAATGAAAATTTCCCATCTCTTATGAAAGACATAAAATTCTAGATCTAAGAAGCGCAGCATACTCCAAACAGAATAGATCTGAATAGGCCTACGCCAAGACACTTAATAATCAGATTATCAAGTGTCAAAGACAAAGAGAGAATCCTGAAAGCAGCAAGAGAAAAGCGATCCATCACATACAAAGGAAGCTTAATAAGACTGTGTGGATTTCTCAGCAGAAACCATGGAGGCAAGAAGGAAGTGGTGTGATATATTTAAAATACTGAAAGAGAAAAACCACCAACCAAGAATCCTATATCCAGCAAAGCTGTCCTTCAATTATGAGGGAGAGCTCAAAATATTTTCTGACAAACAGACAATGAGAGACTTTGTGAACAATACCTGCCCTACAGGAAATACTAAAGGGAGCACTACAAAGTGACAGGAGAAGACAGGAGTACGTGGTTTGGAACACAATTTTGGGAGATGGTAACACACCAATCTAAGTACAGTGAAAACAGAGAACTATGAATACGGTTGAGAGAGGAAGGTTGGGAGCATGTGAGACACCAGAAGAAAGAAGGAAAGATAAAGACTGGGACTGTATAACTTGGTGAAATCTAGAGAGTTCAACAATTGTGATAAAATGTACAAATATGTTCTTTTATGAGGAAGAAAAAGCAAATCTCAACCTTGCAAGGTGTTAGAAATGGGGAGGTATTGGGGGAGAGATGCAATCAACGTAAATTAGAGACTGTAACTAACAGAATCATTGTATTATGCTTCCTTTAATGTAACAAAGGTGATATACCAAGGTAAATGCAGATAAGAGGGGGTGTTAGGGGAGGCATGTTAGACACTTGGCATTGGTAGTGTTGTATAACTCTTTACTCTTCTTTGATTTAAGGTTATTTTTCCTTTTGCTGCTTCCTAGCTGTCATTTTTTTTTTTCCTCTTTCTTTTGCCTCTCTATCTTCTTCGACTCTCCCTCCTGCCTTGTGGAAGAAATGTAGATGCCCTTATATAGATAGTGGTGAAGATGGTGAACACATAAATATATGACCATACAGAGAACCATCGATTATTTACTTAGGATGGAATGTACAGTGTATGAACAAAACCATATTTAAAAAAATGGGTTGATGACAAAACCTTGAGGGCAATATAGTGAGTGAAATAAGGCAGATATATAAGGACAAATATTGCAGGGTCTCACTGATAGGAACTAATTATAATATGTAAACTCATAGACATGAAATATAAGGTACCAAGATATAGGACAAGGCTTAAGAATGGGGAGCGGTTCCTTAATATGAGAATGTTCAACTAGGATGAACTTAAATGTTTGGCAATGAAAAGAGGTGTTGGTAGCAAGATGCAAGAATAACTAACAGTGCCCAATGGTGTGTGAATGAGGTGGAAAGGGGAAGCTCAGAGTCATATATGTCACCAGAAGGAAAGTTGGAGATCAAAAGATGGGAATGTATAAAACTGAATCCTATTGTGGGCAATGTCCATGATTAACTGTACAAATATTAGAAATCTCTTCCATGAACCAGAACAAATGTATGACAATACAATCAGAAGTTAGTAATAGAGGAGCATATAAGGAAGAAATATATACCTATTGCAAACTATATAATACAGTTAGTAGTATTCAACATTTTTTCATAAAGAGTAACAAATGTACTATACCAACACTATGAGTCAAAAATTGAGGGGGGTTGGTTAGGGATATGGGAGGATTTGAGTTTCCTTTTCTTTTTTTCTTTTTTCATCTTTCACTTTATTTATTGTCTGGAGTAATGAAAAGCTTCTAAAAATTGAACAAAAATTAAGTGTGGCAATGGATGCACAGTTGTATGAGGGTACCAGGGGCAACTGATTGTACACTTTGGATCTTTGGATAATTGTATGGTATCTGAACAATCCCAACAAAAATTAAAAAAAAAAAAAAAAGATCTGACACAAAATAAAATTGGCCTGAGAACTAATATCCTGTAACAATGTAGCTATGTTTGGTACACCTGTGAACAAAAGGAGAATTTACATGGTTATATTCTCTATAATCAATACACATCCTCCAGGCAGCATCAGGCTCCTTCACTGGCCAGACTGGGCTATGCAATGGGATGTGAGTGGGGTATGTAATTCCCACTGTTTCCAATTCCTTAATGGTGTCAGTGATTTCTTGATGGCCCAATGGTAACTTACACTGATGCACTGCCACCGTGCATCTGGGAAAGGATACCTTTATTGGTCACAACTTAGCATGTTGTCTTTGAACATTTTTTCTTTCTTTTGTTTTTTTTTTAATGCAATTTGATTGAGATATACTCACACACCAAATAATCCAGCCAAAGAACACAATCAATGGCTAACAGTATCACTGTATAGTTGTTCATGCAGGGCCACAATCAATATTCAAACATTTTCATTACTCAAAAATAAGGAACACCTAAACCATCCCATATCCCTTATCCTCCCACTATTTTTTAAATTTTAATTTGAAATAAATTCAAATTTACAGGAACAGTTGCAAGAACAATACAAAACCCATACACAGAACTCCAGCATACCCCGACCCCCTCCCCCGATACCCTGATCCACCAACTTTAACATCCTGTCACACCAATTCTTTCTTTCCCTCCCTCCCTCCCTCCCTATCATCCATCATCTATTGCTCTGTCTTCAGAACATATGAGAGCTAGCTGCACACATCCTTGAAGAAACAATATAATTCACATATACAATTCCCATGTCCTTGGCATTTAATTGTCATTGCCTATTTAGACTGTCTTTTTCTTCTTTTTTTTCTTCTTTTTCAATTGTGGAAACATATATATGGCTTAAATCTTCCCATTCCAACCCCTCCCTAGTATTACATTAGTGGGATTAATCACATTTAGAATGTTACAATGCTACCGGATCCCCACCATCCATTACTAGAAATTTCCCTTCACCCTAAACAGCAACCCTACACTCATTTATTAACTCCCCATTGCCCCTTCCCCCACTTCTCATAACCCATACTGTACTTTTCATCTCTATGGTCATATTCCCTGATAATTTCTTGTGTTACTGTAGGGCTTAAATTTAACCTCTTAAATCCATAACAATCTTGTTTTTCTTTTATACCAATATAACTTCAACATGACACAAACTATGTTCCTATACATCTCCCTCCCCCAACCTTTATACAGTTCTTGTCAAAAATTACATATTTTACATTGAGTCCAAAGCTACTGATTTGTCAATAGAGTTTATGTATTTTATATCCTGTAGGAAGTAAATAGTGGAGCTACAAATCAAAAATCATTGACTTCTATTTGTATTCCATTGTGGCCAGAGAATGTGCTTTGAATATATTCAGTTTTTGTTTTTTGTTTTTTTTTTTTAATTTATTGAGTCTCATTTTATGTCCCAGCATATAGTCTATTCTGGAGAAAGATCCATGATCACTAGAGAAAAATGTGTGTCCTGGTGATTTGGGCTTCAATGTTCTATATATGTCTGTTAAAATTCTCTGTCTCTCTCTCTCCTTTCTTTGTTTCTCTGTTGGTAGGGCTCCCTTTAGTGTCTGAAGTAGGGCAGGTCTTTTATTAGCAAAATCTCTCAGCATTTCTCTGTGAAAAACTTAAGCTTTCCCTCAAACGTGAAGGAGAGTTTTGCTGGATAAAGTATTCTTAGTTTGAAATTATTTTCTCTCAGAATTTTAAATATGTCATGCCACTGCCTTCTTGTCTCCATGGTGGCTGCTGAGTAGTTACTACTTAGTCTTATGTCCTTTCCATTGTATGTGGTGAATTGCTTTTCTCTTGCTGCTTTCAGAACTTGCTCCTTCTCTTCAATATTTGACAGTCTGATCAGAATATGTCTTGGAATGGGTTTATTTGGATTTATTCTATTTAGAGTTTGCTGGGCATTTATGCTTTGTGTATTTATATTATATAGAGGGTTTGGGAAGTTTTCTCAACAATTTCTTTGAATACTCTTTCTAGACCTTTACCCTTCTCTTCCCCTTCTGGGGCACCAATGAGTCTTAAGTTTGGACATTTTATTTTATCTATCGTATCCTTGAGATCCATTTCAATTTTTTTTGATTTTTTCCCCATACTTTCTTTTGTTCTTTCATTTTCTGTTCTCTGGTCATCGAGGATGCTGAGTCATTGTTCAACTTCCTCTAATCTTGTATTATGAGTATACAGAGTCTTTTTAACTTGGCCAACAGTTTCTTTTATTTCCATAAGATCTTCTATTTTTTTATTTACTCTTGCAATTTTTTCTTTATGCTCTTCTGGGGTCTTCTTTATGTCCTTTATATCCTGTGTCATGCTCTTCTTCATGTCCTTTATGTCCTGGGTCATGCTCTCATTGTGTGATTTTATGTCTTTGATTAATTGCACCAAGTACTCTGTCTCTTCTGATCTTTTAATTTGGGTGTTTGGGGTTGGGTTCTCTATATCATCTGGTTTTATCATATGCATTAAGATTTTCTGTTGTTTCTGGCCTCTAGGCATTTGCTTTACTTGATAGGGTTCTTTCTGGATATAAAAAAAATACCGATCTCTAAACTTTAACTAGCCAGCAGATGATGTCTGTAAGTCACCTATTCCCCTCAAGTCAGTTCTCCCCGACTTTGTCTTTCTGGTGTGTGGGGATCTGATTCTTGTGGGGTTCAATTGGTGCAGTAAGTTTGGGTATGTTGTTAGTGCTGTCTGCCTTGAATGTGGGGCGTGTGTCTGGGTGGTTAGGGAGGCAGGACAGCTTTAATAATCAAACCTCCCAGGTGTTCCTGGAGATTAAAGGCTGTTACATGAGTCTAAGCCTTCATTTCAGTCTTGCCACAGACTGTCTCTGCTGCTTACCCACAAGTCCTTGGTATTTGCATAGGGACCCTGGGTTTTCTGAGCAGGTCCCCTATCCCTGCCATGCTCTTCTGGGACCTCTGCTGAGGGAAGGCTGTGCAATGTCACAAGTGCGCACCAGCTTCCAGGGACACCCTGGCCTGCTGGGCCATGCAGAGGCCTTCCGAGCCTGCTTTAAAGATAGTTGAATGGGGTGTGCTTTCCCCCTTTTCGCACAGCTCCACCTTCCCAGCTGCGGGACAATTAGCTGTGGGTGCACTAAAGGCGTCCACAGCCAGTACTGTGATGTGTGCATAGTGCTGCGGGAAAGACACCCGGTCACACTGGGTTTCTTGGTGCGGCTCTCAGCTGTGGGTCTGGCCCCGAGTGGCAGCATCCCCAGGCCACCGAGGAGATGTCTGCAAGGGGCAAATTTTCTTTCTCCTTTTGGTTCCCCTCTGTCCCACTGTCCCTGAGACAATCAGCAGTGGGTGTAGGGAGGGCTATCCTCCATGCCAGATACCGAGGCACTGGCTACAGCCCACTCCTGCAGTGCTTCACTGCAGTTCTCACTGCCGTATCTGTAGCTGCTCCTGGGTTTTTTGTTTTTTTTTTTTTTAAAGAACTAGTCCATCTCCAAACACCAACCTGCAGTTTCTACATGCTTCAGCATGGCCATGGGACTTTCAGCCAGCTTACTCACTCATTTCAGAACATAGATTCCTGGTTTCACCAAATGCACACTCCCTGTGGATTTAGCAGACTTTGTCTGGCTGGTACATCACTGGAACTGTTGTTCTGGGTCACTTTCTGGCTTTTATCTAGTATTTTTCATGGAGGTGTTTTTTTTTTTTTTTTTTTTTTTTTTTGCTGTCTCACCTAGCCGCCATCTTATGTTTTCATCCTCCCACATCTTTTATATTTTTTTATCATTAGTTTATTACTTGTCTGCCTAGACAGATGGATCCTGCAGAGCTAGATGAGGTTGTAGCTCCAGAGCTGAAACCAGAGGTTGAAGTATTATTACTCATGGCTCCTGGACCTAAGACAAATGGGGGTGACAGCCTGTACCAGTGCCATAGAGGGTTGCTGGTTTGCTCCCTTGAGAAAAACAGCAAAGGACTGAGATGTGCTGGGTTCAGCAAAGTTACCAAGGGCAGAGCTGCTGATGGGATTGCTGGTCTGTCCAAACACACAAGCGGCCACAGGTGGGTTGGAGGAAGGGTTGGAATAAGCAAATACACCACTACCTGCTGAAGTGGCTGATGTCTTTGAACCACAGGAACTGTTGTTGAAGAAACTGAAAACTGGCTTTGCTATTCCTTGATCAGCTGCAGCACTGGTTTGAACTCCAAAAGCAAAAGTGGCCTTTGTTGACTGTTCAGATGCCTTCTCAGATAGTTTTATCATATTGAAACCAAATGTCAATGGTGAACAACTCTCATCTTTGGTTTGCTTTGAATTGCCAAAGGAAAACAGTGGCTTCCACTTTGTCTCTTCTTTATCAGTTTTTGTCCCATACACAGGAGTAGCAGAAGTGACATGCTCTTGCTGTTTCTCCTCTGTCCTTCCCAAAGTGAACGCTGAGGCAGGTGGCAGAGAGGCAGATCCCATATTTCCAGAAGCGAACCCTCCTTTGGCTGGAGGCAATTTCTCCATTTTTATTTCTGATGTCTTACATGTGAATGGGCCAATGAAACACTTTTGGCTTCTACAGTTCTAAAACTGAAGCTGCTCTTGTTCTCAGAGGTCACTGCAGTATTAGCAACAGCTGGATCATGGTTTATAACACTTGTGCCAATGCTAACAACTTCAGAAGTAAATTTATGAAGTTTCTCCTTCCTTTCCTGCTGCCCAAGATTAGACACCCCAAAGAGAAGTGGAGCTAAAGGACCTGGATTGCTTAAGCTAGAATAAAGTCCAACTTCAAGGTATTATCATCCTTACTGTCTTTCTTCATTTTTTCAGGTTTAGAATCAGAAGAAACTTGAAACCTAAAATCTCTGGTGGATTTGTAAAATTCAAAGCCTCCATTCACAGCATCTATGGTCCAGAATCTGAAGATAAATATATATCTATCACCACAGTTTAAAAATGAAACAAATTGGAAGGAATGAAGCTATTTCACGGTATCTGTTTTTCCCATTGTTTTGCTTCATTTTGTTTGGAAATGTTTTTTGTTTGTTTGTTTGTTTGTTTGTTTGTTTTTTGGATAAAGTCATTTTAATTGCCCCCCATTTCCTCTCTTGTATAGCC
This sequence comes from Choloepus didactylus, assembly GCF_015220235.1. Taxonomy (NCBI): domain Eukaryota; kingdom Metazoa; phylum Chordata; class Mammalia; order Pilosa; family Megalonychidae; genus Choloepus; species Choloepus didactylus. The sequence goes on from NW_023637588.1 coordinate 25,258, forward strand.
CAGCACACACAAGCCTTTAGGAACCCAAGTAGCTTTTATAACATTATATTCATTGGCACCCACCACCAGTTGCTTGATTTATAATTTTTCCAGTATTGTTAGACAGTTCCTTGTTGGTGATGATTTCATTTTCTGTAGCTATCTCAAGTTTTTAGTTCTTCCTGATGTTCTGAGCAGCAGCATGATGCCAAGACGCAATTTCCAAAAAAACACTATATTCTCTTTAACATTTAGAAATGCAGCATGACCAAGCAACCATCATTTCAGAGGAAACACTCAATTCACAGCCAACTACCAGCACTAGAGCTCCCATTTAGTCAAAAATAAACCAAAACAGTGCAAATTCTGTTTAGCAAAAGGTGACAGTGGTAGCTGAAGCCTTCTCTTAGGAAACAAACCACAAAGTGACATTACAGAAGGAAATATGCCCAATATTAAAGTGCCTTTGATTAGCTGGGTATGTGTACCAGCTCCATCAGCCGTCAAATGAATGTCAATTCAAAAATTTTTGGGCGAGCCAGTAGACCAAGATGGGGGGGTAAGATGCCCCAAGGTGAAGTTTCCACACAGAACGTTTGAACAACTAAGCAAAACTGGCAGAGCCATCTTTCTCAAAATGCTGCAAAACAGTTAAAGGGTTGTGGTAACTGGGCAAAGACCGAATGAAGAAATGAAGCTTTAAAAATGGTAGGAGAAGCTTGAGGAGCCCCTGCTGGCATCTCCCGACCTTCAATCTGCCCAAATGTGCTCCCGTTGAGGGTACCCAGTCTTGACCCTGAGGGAGCAGCCTAACCCCTATGTGCGTAGCTGGGTGCCTGTATGTGGGTATCAATTTATCTGGCAGCAGCCTGAAAGACTGATCAGGAAACTTCTCCCAGGATCCCCCTCCCAGCACTTAAACTGCAGGCAGAAGCAGCTTAGAATAGTTAAAGCAGTATAAGAATCAATTAAGTCAAAGAGGTCTGGGGCAAAGGATTACCTGCTTTAAGTCCAGGGAATTCCAAAGGCACCAGCTAGCACAAGTCCAGGACAAGATACAGGTCAGAAAAGATAGAGAGGATCCTAAACTTCACATTCACTGCTGGCTGATCTGCTTGTTAGGAGGGCTAAACTCTGCAGGAGAACACCAGCTAACCCAGAGCCAATTGGCAAAGACTGTGAAAGATGTTTTTTACATTGGTTTGTTTCTTTCTGTTAGCTCCTGGCACTCAAGAAAACTTTTATCATATTAGTATTTGGACACAAATGTAAGGAACAGATGATCCAGGGACTAAATCACAGAGTTAATGCTTTAAAATTTTAAAATATACAGTGGACAGAAAAAGATTACAACAAAGAAACAGGAAATGTTGGCCCATCCAAAGGAACAAGATAAAAATCCAGAGACCCATTAGTGAAGAATACCAGTCTTTGGAAATACCGGACAAAGACTTTAAAAACTGATTCTCAACATGCTCAAGGACATAAAGAAGAGAAAATAAAAGAACTAAAGGATATCAGGAAAATGATGAATGAACAAAATGATACTCTCAATAAAGAGACAGAAATTTTAAGAAGGAACCAAATAGAAATACTGATAATGAAGACCACAATAACTGAAATGAAAAATTCCCTAGAGGGTATAAACAGAAGATTGGACATGGCAGAAGAGGGAATCAGTGAACTCAAAGAGGAGATACTTGAAATGATTCAGGAGGAGGATCAGAATGAAAAAAATGAACAGAGCCTAAGAGACTTGTGGGACACCATCAGGGATACCAATAAACACATTACAGGAGTCCCAGAAGGAGAAGAAAGAGAGACAGGAAGAAGGAAGAATCAAAGAAATAATGGAAGAAAACTTCACCAATTTAATGAAAGACATGAATATGTACATTCAAGAAGACCAATGAACCCAAAACAGGACAAATTCTGAGAGAACCAAACCTGGACAAATAGTAGTCAAGCTGCTAAATGCCAAGGACAAGATAGGTCTGCAAGAAAAAAGCAACATATCATGTACAAGGGAATCCCAGTAAGATTAAGTGCCAATTTATCATAAGAAACCATACAGGCAAGAAGGCAATGAGGCAAAATATTTAAAGGACTGAAAGAAAACAAATGCCAACCAAAATCTGTATCTGGTGAGACTCTCTTTCAAAAATGAGGAAGAGGTTAAGACAGTCCCAGATATACAAAAGCTGAGGGAGTCTGTCACCACTAAACCCACCCTAGAAGCAATGCTAAAGGGAGTTCTTGAGACTGAAAGGAAAGGACAACGGACAGTGGACTGAAGCAGCATAAAGAAATAAAGACCTCTGCTGAGCATAACCAAATGGTTAATTATCAATGCCAGTACTACCATAATGTATTTTTGGGTAGGTACTGCCACTTTTTACTTCTTACAGGTTCTAAAATGCAAGTGCATTAAAAAATGATAAATCTATGGTTTTCTACATACAATGTATAAAGATATAATTTGTAACAAGTATAACAATAAAGTGACAGGATGAAGGGATATAGGAACAGTATATGTGCATACTGTAGAAGTTAACTTGGTATCAAATCAAATGTGCTTGTTATCCTTTCAGGATATTAAATTTAAGCCCCATAGTACCACAAAGAAAATATATGAAAAATATACACAGAAAGAAATGAGAAGGGAATCAATCAAAATGGTACAATATTAAAAAAATCAAATATGAAAGTAGGCATTAATGGGAGAATTGAGGGGAAAAAAAAGTGAAACACTCATAAAAACCAAATATCAAAATGGCAGAAGAAAGTTCTATGAATGTATTATCCATGGTTACTATAAATGTAAATGGATTAAACTCTCCAGTCAAAATGCAGAGAATGGCACAATGGATTTAAAAAAGCATGAACCAACTATATGCTGTTTACAAGAAACTCAGTCTAAACGCAAAGACACAAGTAGTTTCAAAGTGAAAGGATGGCAAAATTCATACCAAGCAAGTAGTAACCAAAAGAGGGCTGGGGTAGCTAACTTAATCCTATGAAATAGACTTTAAGTCAAAAACTGTTACAAGGGACAAAGAAAGTCATGATATACTGATAAAGGCATCGATTCAAGAAGACGACATAACAATTATAAATATAGATACCACTAATGGCAGAGCCCCAAAATATATGAAGCAAATATAGACAAAATTGAAGGGAGATCAGACAATTTTTTATTAATAACAGATTTCAATACACCTTCAATAATGAATCAAACATCTAAACAGAAGATGAATAAGGAAACAGAAGACTTGAACAATACTATAAATCAACTAGCCTTAAGAGACATCTATACAACATTTCACCCAACAGCAGCAGAATACACATTCTTCTCTAGTGCATATCCTGGATCATTCTTCAGGATAGACCATATATTAGATCACAAAACAAGTCTCACTAAATTCAAAATTTTGAAATCACACATTTCTCTCTGACCACAATGGAATGAAGCTAGAAACTAATAACAGAGGAAGAACTGGAAAATCACAAATATGTGGAAATTAAGCAACACACACTTAAACAACCAATGGGTCAAAGAAGAAATCACAGTGGAAAGTGGGAAGTATATTGAGGCAAATGACAGCAACAACAGCATGCCAAAACTTACAGCAAAGAGAAACTTATAGCTCTAAATACTTGCAATTGGAGGATCTAGAAAAAGACCAAACTAAATCCAAAGCAAGCAGAGGAAGGAAATAACAAACATAAGAGAGGAGATAAATGAAACAAAGAATAAAAAACAACAAAGAGCATCAGTGAAACCAAAAGTTGGTTCTCTGAAAAGATCAATAAAATTAACAAACCATTAGCTAGATTGACAACAACAAAAAAAGATACAAATAACCAAAATCAGAAATGAAAGGCAGAATATTACTACCGATCCCAAAGATATAAAAAGGATTATAAGAGGAAACGATGAACAACTGTACTCTGACAAATTAGACAACCTAGATGAAATGGACAAATTCCTAGAAACATACAAACTACCTACATTAACTTAAGAAGAAATAAAGATCTCAACACACCAATAACTAGTAAAGAGACTGAATCAGTAAGCAAAAACCTCCCAAGGAAAAGCCCAGGACTAGATAGCTTCAAAGGTGAATTTCACCAAACACTCTAAGAAGAATTAACACCAATTCTGCTCAAATTATTCCAAAAAACTGAAGAACAGAACACTCCCTAACTTATTCTGTGAGGCAAATATTATCCTAAATACCAAAGCCAGATACAGATACCACAAGAAAAGAAAATTACATACCAATACCTTTTATGAACATAGACACAAAAATCTTCTACAAAATATCACACCAAATCCAACAGCACATCAAAAGAATTATACACCATGATCAAATTAATAGTATAATTATACTAGTTTTTCATGAATTATAAAAAAAGTACTATATTAATGAAAAATGTTAATGGGTATACGGGAACTCAGTGTTTTCTGCATGATTTTTCTATAAACCTACAACTTCTCTTAAAAAATTATAAATTTTTTAAATTATTTGGGTGAATTAAATAACAGCAATGACTTCAGTTTAAAAATTTATTATAGACTGACATAAAATATAGCTTAGCTAGAATACAAATACTAGCCGCAGTCCAAAGAACACTCAGGGAGCTTCCAGTCTGGAACAGAACACTGACAATTTACTCACAACAGTGAACAAACTAAAGAGAAATGAAAATGCTAGGACACAGTAGCTCTGAGAGACAACTGGCATGCTTGAATAAAGCCAGACAGGGACAACATAAACTCCTTAAAAAACAAAACAAAACAAAACTACTGCCTATTTGCTGCTGGCCAAAAACATGAAGAAACCTAGGTTAATTTTTTTTTAAGTCCATAAATCAACTTAATGTTTTCTTGCCTCACTGTCATGGATGAGAAAAAGCAACAGAATGGTGTAACTACCCACATGCCTTCCAGGTAATCAGTCTTTCCCAATCTATTTTGAAGAGGGGTGCTCAAACGTATTAAACATTTACTAAGTGCCAGCTGTTGTAGCCAGGTCACCTCGTGTGAACCTCCCAAGGCTCTGGGAGGCAATTGACCAGCCCACTGCACATAGTTGCACAGTAAATGTGGAGCCAGCCTGGGAAGCGTGTCTGAGCCAGCCAAGGTCCGGACACTGCAGCTAAGAGGCACAGAGAGGAAAACCTCCCCAACCCACCAGCACATCTCTGCAGAAAGCACACTGGATTTCATCATACAAAATTCCAGAAAGGAAAAGAATGGATCACTTCAAGAAGATAAAAAGGAAGCCACACCTAATGAGGCTGCAAACACACAAAGGATTCTGAGTCATAAGAAGTGAAGAGTCAGAATAAGAGCAGGTTGCTACAACCCCAACTGATGCATTAGGATTCTAGGTTCAATGACTCATCTGGGGGATCTTGGGTGAGACTCAGATTTTTTCACTTACTGGGCCACCACCTTCTGATCTGAAAAATGGAGAAAAGAAGCATAATGAGGGTATCTAGTCACTTCTAGATCCTCTCAAGAAATAAAAAGCACTAAGTACAAGAAGCGTGGTTCAATGCCCACCAGAATGTCTAAAATCACATCCACTGACAATACCAAGGGAGGATGACGATGTGGAGAAACTGGAAAACGTAAACATTGCTTTGGGAATGTAAAATGTGGCAGCTGCTGTGGAAGATAGCTTGGGAGGTCCTCAGAAAGTTAAGTACAGAATTACCATATGACTCAGCAATCTCACTTTTAGGTACACACCCAAAAGAATAGTAAGCAGAGACTCGAACAGATTATTTGCACACTAATGATCATTGCAGCATTACTCACAACTGCCAAAAGATGGAAGCAATCCAAGTGTACATCAACCGATGAATGGATAAACAAAATGTGGTATATATACACAATGAAATGAAGTTCCAATGTATAGGCCAACATGGATGAACCTTGAATATGTCATGTTGAGTGAATAAGCCAAACACAAAAGGACAAATATTGTGTGATCTCACTAGTACGAAATAATTAGAATAAGCAAATTCTAAGTCAGAAATTAGAATATAGGTTGCCAGGGGCCAGGGTGGGAGTAGGGAATGGGGAGTTAATGCTTAAACTGTACCAAGTTTCTATTTGGGTTGATGGTGGTGATGGTAGCGCAACATTGCAAACATAATTAACAGTACTGAATTATAGTATTTGAATATGGTTAAAAGGGGAAATTTCAGGCTTTATATATATTACAATAAAAATTTTTTAAAAACCAAAACCAGAAAACATAGAACTGTACAAAATGAACAGTGAATCCTATTGTAAACAATGGACTATAGTTAACAGTACAGTTATAAAACTGTTCTTTCATGAATTGTAACAAACGTACCACACTAATGCAAGATGTTAATAATAGGGTGGCATATGGGAACTCAGTATTCTATGCATGATTTTTCTGTAAACTTACAACTTCTCTAATAAAAATAAAAAATTAAATGGTGCAGTCACATTGGAAAACAGGTTAGCCATTTCTTAAAAAGTTAAATATACATTTACCATATGACCCAGCCCTTTCAGTCCTAGGTAAGTATCCAAGAGAAAAGAAAATACATGTCTACACAAAGACAGTTATACCAATGTTCCTAGAACATTACTGATAAGTCAAAATCTGCAAAAAATAAAAAATAAAAAAATAAAAAATCCAATAATCTTTCAACTGGCAAATGGATAAGCAAAATACAGCACAGCCATTCAACAGAATGCTACTTGGCAATAAAAAGGAACAAACCACCAACACATGCAAAGACAAATGATGAATCTCAAAAACATTATGCTAAGTCAGAGAAGACAGAGCCAAAAGACTACAAAATGTATGACTCTATTTATATGACATTTCTAGAAAAGGCAAAACCCTAAAGACAGAAAGCAGATTAATGGTAGCCTGGGCTGGGGATAGGAATGGACACTGACTATGATGGGCACGGGGGAAAACTTGGGGTGATGGAAATGTTCTAAAACTGAACTGCGGTGCTGGTGGCACAACTATATATGAGTTTCTTAATACTCAATGAACTGTACACTTAACATGGGTTACTTTTAGGGCATATAAAAACGAATAACTCAATAAATCTGCTCCAACAGAGAATCTGCTATCTTCTATTGACTATGCTACCACTCAGCACCCGTCACCTTCACTGCCAGGAATAAACATTAAAGGTATTTCTCCCAACATTGAAAACTGAAGCTTTTGTGTATATGTGTGATATTAACGAGGAAAAACAGAAACTGCGTGATGAATAGAATCAAATTTTATTCTGTGTCTAGTCTAGCATCTCTCTTTACCATCCAAGGTCCACCATCACTTTCTGTCTTCTTAGATGCCAAAATAATGGTGGAAACTTGCCACAGAGAGATAATGGCATGAGCTTCATGACATTTGGTTATAAATGAGACCCTGTAAAAGGACTACTTGTTGCCTTGTCTATGAAAATCCCTGAAAATAAAAACATACATTCTGAGACCATTTTTCCCATTTTACATGGTTTTCTTGCTATAAATTATTGCATACCATTTTGTTTTTCTGTTTTCACATAAAAATCTGAATCTTCACACATGTATGTTTCAGAACTTAGGCTCTAAAAAGCCAACTTTTCTTAAATTACAGAAAGATATATAAAGTGTTAAATGACTTGGATATAAATATTTATGTGATCCATTTTACCTCCTCAACAGGAAGATGAAGGGATATATGACTACTTTTTAATACTTTTAAAAAAAAAGGTCACACTACAGCTGTGTTGCTGAAAATATATGGGATGCCTTCTGATTGACAGAACACAACATCCAAAAATCATAAATAAGGGAAACCTAAAAAGCTTTGGAACTAAAGTCACAGTTAATTGATATCCCCAATTCTGCATCACTGATTTCTCACTGTGTCTGGAAACCAAATAAAAATAAGAAAATAAAAATCAATGCAAAAGAGGAAATGAAATAAAACAGAGAGAAGGAGAGTAAAATAGACTGAAAACCTTATGTACCCAAATTTATAGGTGGTCTAAACTTGCTGTAGCACTTTGATTTCACATCAGGAAGCCAAAGATAAATACTAATTTCACAATTTGAGTAAGTGCTCATGAAAACAATCAGAACTTTGAGAACAGAAATTATGGTGTCCTCAACTCTATAAAATAACAAAAGCTGAATGAAAAGGAATATTTTTATCTTGCTATCAGGCTGGACAAGACTTGTGGATGAAAACAGCCCAAAGTGATGTGACTTTCAATTCTTACAGAAATCCAAATTGCCCTGTATACCTCCTGCTCTTTTCTTGCACCTCTGATATGGGTCTCATTCAGTTCTGTTTTCTACTCTACATAGGTTTTTACATCTTAACTATAAACACTTTGAGGACTGTTTTCTAGTCATCTCTGTACTCCCCACTACTTACTCAGGGTTTTGTATGTATACAATGAATGGCTAGTAAACAAATTGTTTAAATAAACAAAGAACTTAATAAGGAATGTGTTATACATAGAATTATAGGAGGTATTACTTTCTAGCCTTGGGTTTCTAAATCATCCTTATTCATAAGTGTCAGAGTATCTACAATGGATTCCAGCCTTTCTTGTAATGCATGGATGAAACTATTTTAAAAATCACATATCCAAATAAAGACACTAACACTATTTATATGACATCAATCAAACCCCTATCTGTGCTTACAAATCAGGTGAAAGCATTAAAATGGATTTAGTTAACTCAATTACCCAATTCCCCACCACAACTTCCAGCCTGCACATGAAAAGGGCTGTTTTATCAAAACAAGGCCCAGGCATGGAAATTCTAGACCAGGGTGGCCTTAGGCAAAATGTACCATGTACTCATACCCTTGGTTTGTGCTACACTGGTTTGGATTCATTTATCACATGCTGCTTTGTAAGCGATAGTGGATATGTGTGCATTTTACCACCCTCATGGCCAAAAATGACATCTCATGTTTCTAGGGTATTTTCTATCTGCTTCTTATGCAGGGGCCTTATGTACAACAAATGCAAGAAAAATGTTGGCTGATGAAACCAATTGGGTTTTCAACTCTCCTTATTATGTGAAAAATAGAATATTTTAAGTTTTTTTCTGTGTATTATTCCATGAATTCATAAATCGAGATCATGTAAACCCAGAGTTTCAAGTGGGAAATCAGAGTTTACTAGATAAGATAATTTCAAAAAGCACAACTGCTTTGAGCCCACCCTGGGTGGGCAGAGTGAGCTCTTTTACCATACAGAGTCATCATCAATTTATTTACTGGCAGGATATAGACAAAAGACTCTGCCGAGTATCCATTTTAGATTTCCCACATATATGAAGCCAACTCAAATCTGTTTGCTCATCTGTAAAACGAGGCACTCTAATTTTAAGGTTCAGAACAAGAGACTTTAAAGAGCAACAAAATAGTAAACTAAATTCAAAGCACTTAATATACAATATGGTTTTCAAAATAACTGTGAACAGACAAAAAAAAGCTATCATTATTCTCATTTTATAAAGGAGGAAAATAAACCTCAAAATCCAACTTACAGCTGGGAAAACTGACCGACAATGAGGCAGACATATTACAGTAAAATTATGGGAATTTAAAGGGAAAAATATGGGTGCCCAGGGGAAAAGACCAAGTTCCCCTGAGAGAAAGAAATGAGGCTAGCATCAGACTTTCTGACAGCAAGACTTTCAGAAAGAGGACAATGGAATAACATATTTAAGATACTCAAATAAAGAAAACATGTACCAAAGACTTTATATCCAGCTGAACTGACCTTCATGTACAATCAGAACAAACTTATTGATTTGCAAGAACTCAGGGTATATAGTTGTCATAAGCTCTTCCTGAGAAATGTACCAGGTAACTAGCTTCAGAAAACCAAAATGACAGAAGAGACACCAATATAAGGATGGATGACAAGCATTACAGATGTACATGAGGATTAAAACTAAGTGAACTTATCAAGGATACAGGAAAGTATATACTGTCTATGTGCTCTGACATCATAGAGTATGATGGGAAAATTATATGAAAAACATATTAAGTTTGTTAATTTTCTTATAGATATTATCTGGAAGTAAAAAGATAATACTTCAAGTCAGATGATGGGGAAGAAAGGAGGAGGGGCGAGAAGAGGTTAATGTTAAATTTCACTATTGCACACAGCAGGGAATCAATACACTAGAACCACACACACACACACACACACACACACACACACACACACACACACAAAAGGCAAAAGTGGCAAAAAGAAGTGGTATTATTTAAAAGTAACCATTAGAACAACAATACAAACCTTCCTAAATACCAGAAGATGGAAAAGATGGACAAAATATATGTATATCACAAAGCCATAAGCCAGCTTAGTGGGTACAGAATGTGTTTCGGGTGGTGAAAGTTTTGGTAACAGGTGGTGGTGATGGGAGTACAACATTGTGAATGTAATTAATGCCACTACACTGTACATTTTTAAATGGTTAAAATGGCAGATATTACAATATATGTGATACTGCAATAAAAATAAATGAATTGAAGCCAAACATAGATTTTATCAATTAATGTAAATGGGCTTAACTGGCTTATTAAATAAAAGGGTTTTCATGTGAAAGCAAAAGTCAAGTGACTAACTCAAGAGGCATATAATTTCAGAGTTGTGACAAATCTCAACTCTTCCTGGCTCCCAGCTATTTACAGAAGAGATGAAAGAGATTACCCGTAAAGCCAAGAAAACTCTACCAAATGTACTTTAATGAAAATCTCCATCATTAAAAAATAATAATCAAATAAAACCCTGGACAGTCGAATAAAAAAAGTTTTTTAAAGCATAGCCATAGCCAGGTATGAGTTCTTAAGATAACTAGTGTTACTTACGGGATTCTTTCATTTAATTCATTTAACAAATATTTATTGAGAGTCTGCATGCGATTGGGTCCTTTTCTAAGTGTTGGGGATACAAAGCTTGAATATCACTTTTCCTGTGTGCAGAGACCCAGATATATAAATGAAGTGCATGCTGGCTGAGCACGTCCCTACATGCTAGTATTGGCCTCCTAAAATAGAAGATTAATGGAAACAATGACAGGATTAAACTGCACTGACACCACTAGGCACTACTAAAATAATGCATCTTAGTGCCATATGATGCCAGGCTCAAAACAGCAGCTCATTAAAATGCCTGGGATGGGAATGACTGCCCAAATAAAGCATTCTGTCACAGGAATGTAACTAGTGTTTCCTATAAAAGTAACTAAAAAGCCACAGAATTCTTCTCTCACTGTCTCTCTTATCCAGCAGAACTCTTTTGCTTTATATTAAAATGGTTTTAATCTTTCATGACATAGAAAGTTGACGGCCGCTGGCATAAGACCTGCTAAAATCAACAATAGTGTAATTATCTGCACTCTTCCAAGTGTTTTCAAAATACATTCTGGTTGGGATTGCCCTAATTTAGAAACTGGTGCTTTATGCTAGTGGTCTAGGGCTGTCAATAATATGGGTTAAAAGGAATTTTAAAATCTTTGCCCAAAGCATTTTTTCTATAGCAATTATTTGAAGTGTTTATACCTCAACCTACTTGCACAAAGGGTTTGACGCAATCTCAACATCCTCCCGGTATACTGCTGGCTTTTGACTCTACTTTAAAGTGACATTTATATGAGCTGAAACATGTAAAGCACCAAGAACACTGCATGACACATGGCAAGTGTGAGCTATTATTGCATTAATAGTACCATTCAAAGATTCTTTTTAAAAGATGTGAATAAGTGCTTGAGGCAAAGTGGATGACTATATTTTAATTTTCCCTGCTATTCTAGTTGAAAATGGGGAGGAATTTTAGTACACACAGAATTCTCAGAACATTTTTAGAACATTGTGGATTCTTAAAAAAATAAATTTACAGAACAGATGAAAATTTAATGGTATAAAACTAAACAGATCAGACTTCCTTCCTAAGGGTACCCAAAACACATTTTATCAGCAATGCTTCCTGGATCCAGTTTTAAAAATGGCCAAAGAAGGGGCAGGATGAGGAGTCAAGATCTTAAGAAACCCAATCTAACTTAAGACCTGGGTATACAGAATTTAATAAATTATGTTATCTGTTAGGGATTTACAGGGGGGGAAAGGGGGGAATGACAGGGGAAAAAAAAAAACAGAGACCCACAAATAAGATGGAGATACTCAACCAAGCTCCAAATATGTCAGTGATAAAATAACAAATTGCATATTAATAGCAATTACTCCTTTTGTTTGGTTTCTTTGTGATTACTTTAATAAATTACTCTGCCTTCCTCCCATCACTCAAGTAGGTTGTCATCCAAAGGCACAATCAGTATAGATTGGGTACAATAGTGCTCACTGATAGGGAGGGGGAATGGTTGGTGCCTCCAGAGCTGTGACTCATTAGAATCCATAAAGCTTTTCTATGGAAATCAAGTATCAATGAAGCTATTGTAAGAGATTATGGCTACATAAATGCAGACCAGTTATGAATTCTCACAGGGCAACAACAGTCTCAAAAAGAGGTAAAGGCACCAATGCCTGGGAAACCACTTGATATTAAGTGTTCGTCAGCTGGGTAAGAGCCGCTGCCCTAGCCTACCATTTTGCTAAAAGCTGGATAATTCCTAGCAAGTAAAGGGATTCTTGGTTCAGCACTCCCTGAACTCTTCATGTGCCATTCTGCTAGGTGTTGTGGGCTGAAGGTCCCAGACTGTCGGCCCTACCAAAGTTTCCATCAGCTCTTATGGGTTCAAGAAAGAACAAAGTAATTTTTACTAGTCTCGAATATCGGTTTCCGGAAAACATAAACTGAATATAAGATAGACCTCTGTCACAAAAGACAAACACTGCAATAAAGCACTTTGTTAAAAGAGTTTGAAATTTGTACCTGGCTTTGTAATTTTGAATATTTCAATATTAGAATTATTATTAAAGTATTCTCTTACAAGGAATAAAATTTTAAAAAGTACAATAGGTGGTACTAATTGCATAAGCCAAGCTAGGTTTTACATACTATTTTAAAAAGTCTTCTGTGGATTATTATTCAAACCAAGATCATCAGAGATTGCAGTTCAGAGACAAGTCTGTGGAAAAAACAAACAAAATAAATGTAGAATGAAAACATTCCAGAACTTAGGAAGGAATTTATCACAAAGAAAATAGTTTCATTATTTTTTCCAAAAGGCTCAGAAAATAGAATTTAACATCTGATCTCAATTCAAATGGTTGCTGTATACTATGAAGTCCACATTTTCACAACCTTCTTTCTAGATTTTTACATCTCACTCTTGTTATATCAAGGAAAATTTCACCCAATTTAAAACAATTTCATGCTCTCAAAAGTATTGTTTTTTGGGTCCTGGCAGGAAAGAAGAATTCAGGTCAACCTTAAAGGGGCTATTGCTGGAAACCGTTTGCACCCAGTGTTCATTATGACAGATCCTAGCAGAGGCCATGCAATTTCACCCCGGCCAAGACTGCTCGCTTGGGTAGACAAACTAATATACATAAAGGATCGCTTGTTAATATCAGCCAGCCTTAGAACTGTTGAATTTTCAATATTTTGAAGGTTAGCCAATGAATACTTCTGACATCATTTATACTTACTGATGACTAAAAATGGCCATTTTATGCTTTGTTTTCTGCATATTATCAGATATACTAGAAAGAATCTGAAAAACGGAATTTTCATATTCTAACGGAACCATACCTCATTCATATATTTCCTCAAATATACTGCCCATAAAATGTTACCCTACAACATTTCTAATCCCTGGAATAGTGACAAAAGAATTATTAAAACTCAGGAGGAAACTAAGATGGAGGCTAGGTGAGACAAGGCAAAGGAACACCTCCGTGAAAAACACTAGATAAGGACCAGAAAGTGACCCAGAATACCGGTTACAGCGATGCGCCAGCTGGTCGAGGCCTCCTAGTTCCCAGGGGCCATATATTTGGTGAAACCGGGAGTCTGCATTCTAAAACGAGTGAGTAAGCTGGCTGGAAGAACCACAGCTGCACAGCGATCTGGGGAAGCCCGGGTTTGGCGTTTGGAGACCAAATGGTTCTTTAAAAAAAAAAAAAAAAGGAAAAACCCAGGAGCGGCTGTAGCCATGATAGTGGGAACCACACAGTAAAACACAGCAAGACGGGGCTGGGCTGGCCTCTCGGTGTCTCGCCTGGAAGATAGCCTGCTGCAGACACCCTTCGGGCCAGGGGAACAGAGGGGAGAGCCAGAAGCAGAAAGCAACACCGCAGCTAGCAGCTGGCTCCCTGGAGGGCTGGAAAAACTCCTGCTCCGGGCCATGCCCACAGCCCAGAGCCCTGCCAGTTGTCCCGGAGCTGGGAAGGAAGAACTGTGAAAGGAGGGGGGTGTTGAGATGCCCCATTTGGCCATTTTTGCTTCAGGCTGAAAGTGCCCTGGCACAGGCCGGTGGCCCAGGGCTTCCCTTGAGGGACAGCGTGCACTGGTGACGTAGCACGGCATTCCCTCAGCAGAGGTCCTGGAGGATCGTGGCTGGGCGGGGGGACCTGCTCGGAGAACCCAGGGACACTACGCCAAATCCGGTGGTTTGTGGGACAGCAAGAGAGAGGGTCTGGGGCTGAAATGAAATGAAGGCTTGGACTCTTGCGATGGCCTTGAATCTCTAGGAACCTGGGGGATTTGAATATTGAGGCTGTCTTTCCTCCCTGGCCACCCGTACATGCGCCCCGCATTCAGGGCGGATGGCTCCAGCAACACACCCAGGCTGAGTTCTCCAGCTGGACCCAACAAGAATCATTTCCCCACACACCGCGGGGACAAGGTGGAGAACTGACTTGAGGGGTATGGGTGACTCACAGATGCCTTCTGCTGGTTAGAGAAAGTGTACGTCACCAAACCGTGTTTCTGAAAAATTAGATAGGTACAACTTGAAAGAACCCTGTCGAGCAGAGCAAATGCCAAGAGGCCAAAAACAACAGAAAATCTCAATGCATATGATAAAACCAGACGATATGGAGAATCCAACTCCAAACACACAAATCAAGTTATCAGAAGAGACAAAATACCTCACACAATTAATCAAAGAACTATAATCAAGGAATGAAAACATGGCAAAGGATTTAAAGGACATCAAGAAGACCATGGCCCAGGATATAAGCAACATAAGAAGACCCTAGAAGAGCATAAAGAAGACACTGCAAGAGTAAATAAAAAAACAGAAGATCTTATGGAAATAAAAGAAACTGTTGGCCAAATTAAAAAGACTCTGGATATTCACGATACAAGACTAGAGGAAGCTGAACAACATCTCAGTGTCCTAGAAATGCACAGAACAGAAAATGAAAGAACAAAAGAAAGAATGGAGAAAAAAATTGAAATGTATCTCAGGGATATGATAGATAAAATAAAACGTCCAAACTTAAAACTCATTGGTGTCCCAGAAGGGGAAGAGAAGGGTAAAGGTCTAGAAAGAGTATTCAAAAAGATTGTTGGGGAAAACTCCCCCAACCTTCTACACAATATAAATACACAAAGTATAAATGCCCAGGAAACTCTAAATAGAATAAATCCAAATAAACCCACTCTGAGACAAATTCTGATCAGACCCTCAAACACTGAAGAGAAGGAGCAAGTTCTGAAAGCAGCAAGAGAAAAGCAATTCACCACATACAAAGGAAACAACATAAGACTAAGTTGTGACCACTCAGCGGCCACCATGGAGGCGAGAAGGCAGTGGACTGGCATATTTAAAATTCTGAGAGAGAAAAATTTCCAACAAAGAATACTTTATCCAGGAAAACTCTCCTTCAAATTCGAGGGAGAGCTTAAATTTTTCACAAACAAATGCTGAGAGACTTTGCCAATAAAAGACCTGCCCCACTTCAGATTCTAAAGGGAGCCCTACCAACAGAGAAACAAAGAAAGGAGAAAGAGATACAGAGAATTTTAACAGACATATACAGTACCTTACATCCCAAAGCACCAGGACACTCATTTTTCTCTAGTGATCACGGAACTTTCTCCAGAAGGGACCATATGCTGGGACATAAAACAAGCCTCAAGAAATTAAAAAAAAAAAAAAAAAAAATTGAATATACTCAAAGAACATTCTCAAGCCATGATGGAATACAAATAGAAGTCAATAATTTTTGATTTGTAACTCCACTACTTACTTCCTATATGATATAAAATATACAAACTCTAATGACAAATCAGTGGTTTTGAACTCAATGAAAAATATGTGATTTTAGACAACTATATAAAGGTAGGGGAATGGAGAAGTATAGGAACATAGTTTATGTGTCGTATTGAAGTGAAGGTGGTATCAAAGAAAAACAAGATTGATATGGATTTAAGAGGTTAACTTTAAGCTCCACAGTAAACACAAAGAAATTTTTGGAGAATATAAACATAGAAATGAAAAGTAGAGTTTAGGTTAAGAGAAATGGGGGAAGGGGCAATGGGGAGTTAAGAAATGAGTGTAGGGTTGCTGTTTGAGGTGAAGGGAAATTTCTAGTAATGGATGGTGGGAAAGAGCATTACAACATTCTAAATGTGATTAGTCCCACAAATGGAAGGCTAGGGAGGGGGTGGAATGGGAAGATTTAGGCTGTATATATGTTTCCGCAATTGAAAAAAAAAGACAGTGTAAATAGATGACAATTGAATGCCAAGGATAAACCTGGATGGGATTGGAGGATGGAGGACAGGAGGCTCAAAGGGTCACAGCTGAGACATAAGGAAAAGGAAATATAGAATGTAATCTTTGTATCATTGTTGAATCTCTTGTATTTCTTAGCTGCACTTAATGGGATTGCATAAAAGAATGGTCTTATTCATGGGAAGCGTATATGTGAATTATAGTGTATGTTCAAGGATGTGTGCAGCTAACTCTCATATGTTCAGAAGACAGAGCAACAGATGATGGATGACAGATAGGGAGGGAGGGAAAGAAATAGTGATGTGACAGCATGTTAAAGTTGGTGGATTGGGCGATCAGGGGAGGGGAGTCAGGGTATGATGGAATTCTGTGTATGGGGTTAGTATTGTTTTTGCAGCTGTTCCTATAACTTTGAATTTATCTCAAAATAAAAAAAGTATACATAAAAAAAAACTCAGGAAAAACTGGTATATTATTCCTCCATATTTGAGTGTGATGTGATGCATAATTCGTTTATCTTTGGATCAATTCAAGATAAAAGCAGAAAAAAAAAAGAAAAAGAAATGTGGTGCATTCCAAAACCAATAGCCATTTGGTAAAATCTATTAACGTTATTTTTAAAAATACACAGGATATAATTCACTGTTCCAATTACTATTGTTTTACCTCACCCTGGCAGAACTTGTGAATCCACTCATCCTAATTGTTCTTTGTGGAGTTGTTCAGAACCCCCTGCTGCAAAAATTATTCAAACTAAATAAAGAGAATTGAAATAATTAAAAAGGAAGAATATCAGAATGTAAGGAGAAAATACCTGAGGGCCAGAAGCAGAAGAGAGGTGAGTTTTGTAATTCAAAATGAAGAAAACAAGAAACGGTGTAAGAGTTCAGTTTCACCAGTGCAAAAAGGCCTAACATATAAAGATAAGATAAAAGTCAGAAAAGATATGAGAAGATGCATAAGAGAGAATTCTGCATCTTCAGCAAATTAAGAAATGAGAACCTGTAAGGGAGCAGAGAAAAACAGTGCAGCTATCTGGTAGGTGGGAGTGGCCCCAAGAAGAGGGTGGAAGCAGCCAGGAACCTAAAATAAAGGAAAGGCATGGAAAGCATTTAAATTCCTTATCTGGGTGGTACATCTCACTCACTCAATTTAATTTATTTCATTATTTGTTATTTTAACACACAGCAGAGTACAGGGTAAGTTTATTTTGCTTTCCCTTCCTCCCTGAAAAACTCCACTAGTATTTCAAGTTACAACAGGCTACTCCTACCACTGAGCACCTTCAAGATTTTCTTTGAGGGGAAAAATAAATATCTGCTGTAAGATTATAGTCATTACATATAACTCCTTGCCCAGTGCCCATTTTCAGATTCTGGCATGCACCATACTGTTTGTTTTCCATTCTGAGGCAAGTCAGAAGGTTTTCTGTTTTCCATTTTCCACAAGTCAGTAAAAATGGCATCCTCTCATCGGAGAAAAAAAATGTTATAGTCCTAGAGTTAAATATAGACGAGTTAACCAAGCTAACTCATCTAGGCTGAATCCTGAGAGAGGCCTGAAAATGGAGACAAGAGATTGGGAGGACAGAAGTCTGGAGGAAGGGCAGTGTGTCTGGAGGAGGAACGGGTGGGGACAAAGGAAATAAAGTAGGCAAATAAAGGCAATAGCTAGATTTAAAATGAACACCTGCGAGAAATGAATAAAAGCAGAAAAGATCATTGCTTTATTCTAATATAGTAGAAAAATCATAGTGGACGCATAAAAAAGAAAAATGGAATAAATTCCTGAAAACTTTATAGAAAGCTGCTGCTCTACTGTGATCAAGTACTCAGAGGCAAAAGAGATGTGTCACCAACTCCATCCCGGGCTATTTTTCAGGACCCTACCTTTTCAAACACCTCTTCGTTCTCCCTTCGTTTCCGTTTTCTGGGTCTCCTGTTCACTCGAATCCATTTCGTGACCTGAAGTTCAAAAACCACAGCGCATTTTAAGCAGGACGACGCGCCCGAGGGCCGCCCCTCGGCGAGCGAATATCAACTGCCTCGCGACGCAACTGCCGCAGCTTCCCCTGGAGAAGCCACAGGCACCTTTCGCGGCTCGCCCGGCCGCCTCCGCGCAACGGACTCCCGGGGCGCCCAGAGTGCGCGCGGCCCCCCGACCCCCGCGCTCCGGGCTGCGGCGCGCTGAGGCCGTGACCTTCGTCCCCGGCCGCTGCCTCCAGCCACGGGCCTGACTTGCCCCCGCGGGGTGCGCGCCGCAGTCCCCCAACAAGGGACCATCTTCCCGAGCCTGTCGCGCGTCGGCAGGGAAGCGGCGCGGGAGCCACCGCCCCGGGGAGGAAGGGGAGTGCAGGAACCGCGCCGCCCGACCGGCTGCCACTCACCTCGGCGCTCACTTGCCGCGCGAGCCCGCACTCCGCCCCGGCCTGGCGCTCCTTGTGCAGCGGCTCCGGAGAAAGGAGACAGAGTCAAGTTTACCCGGGAGCGACCCCGGCCTCCCTCCCTCCCGTCCCCGCCAACTCGGCGCGCCGGGCTCTACCTTGCCCCGCGGGAGGTGAGCATGGAGGCGGGGGCACCGGAAGCCGGTTCCCAGCGCCCGGCCACCGGGCGCAGAGCAGCGCATGCTCGCGGCCCGCAGCACGTAAGGCGGAGCGCGGGCGACGGGCGGCGCGGGGACCCGGGCGGGGGCGGGGCCTGCCTTAAAGGTACAGGAAGCCGCGCCGCCCTCCCCGCAGGTCGCCCCCGCCCCGCGCGCCTTCTATTTATTGTTCTCTTTGCAAACATCTTTCTGCCTCTCTCCGGGGCCTGGCAGCGCCCGCTTCCTCCCACGCGCGGACGGGCCGCGGGCGCGCACGCCTCACCTTTCCACCCCCACCCCATCGCGGGACCCTGGGGACGAACGAAGGCTTTTGCGGCCGCTGCAGGAGCGGAAGCCCTGCCCGCCCGCTGGCGAAAGGGCTGTGCGGGAGAAGCGCCCCCCGCCCCCGCGGGCGGCCTGAACTCTCTTCCTCGGGTCAGAAGCCTAAGTGTCCCTGTGGCTTTCGCGGAGGGAAAGGAACTTCCCTAATGGAGCATTCCCCGCGAATGGATTAGACGCCATTAAGTAGGCGTCTGTCGGTGGCCCCTCCGGTGGTGGCAGGTGACCTCCCCGGGGAGAGGCCCGGAGCCGGTAAAAGCTGAGCCTCGCTCTCCGCCCGGCCGGTGGAGAGACGCAGCCCTCAAACCGCCAGGGACCCGGCTGAATCACAAGGTACCTCAAGTTAATTCTGATTTGATTCCAGTAACTGTGTTCCAATATAACTCTAATTCATTCCCCCTTTTGTATGTTGTTATTGTCATGTATGCTGTATCTAAATATACTAAAGACCCACGGAATACAGTATTATTATTGTTGTATACAATTTTGTCCTTTAAAGAAATTAAGAGTAACAGAAAAAATGTATTTGTAAGTCGTTTATATTTGTACACATATTTACCATTTTTTTGGTATTCTTTTTTTTCCTATGAATTTGAGTTACCATTCAGTGTTATTTCCTTTCAAACCGAAGGACTTCTTTTAGGATTTCTTACAAAGCAGGTCTGCCAGCAACAAATTATATCAGTCTCTGTTTATCTCTAATGTCTTCATTTCATCAACATTTAGAAAGGATAGTTTTGCTAAACACAAAATTCTTCATTCTCATCTTTTTCTTTCAGCACTTTGAATACATCATTCCACTATGTTTGAGCCTCCTTTGTTTCTGATGTGAAATCAGCTGTTAATCTTACTGTGGTTATCCTGTATGATGTGAGTCATTTTTTTCTCTTGCTGTTTTCAAGATGTCCTCTTGGTCCAATTTACCTGTTTTTCTTTTGTTCCTTGTGCTTTTGGGGTCATATATTCTATTTATTTTATCTGGGTTCATTGAGCTTCTTGGCTCTATAAATTAATATTTTTCATCTAATTTTGGAAGGTTTTGGCAATGATTTCTTCAAATATTCTTTCTTCTTTCTCTTTCTTCTGTCCTTGGAATTCCCATTACAGGTATGTATGTATGGTTGATGTTGTCCCACACGTCTTTGAAGCTCTGTTCATTTTTCTAATACCTTTTGTCTCTTCTTCAGTTTGACTACTGCTCTATCTTACAGTTCAATAATTCTCTTTCTTCCACCTCAGATACGCTTTGAGACCATCTAATAAACTTTTAATTTCAGTTACTGTACTTTTCAACTGAAGAATTTCCATTTTGCCCTTTTTAATAGTTTTTCTATTTCTTTTCTGATATCCTCTATTACTTAAGCCATTGTCTTTTTTGCCTTTAATTCTTCAAACATTTTTAAATTATTTGGTTATTATTTATTTGAACATATTTATGATAACTTCTTTAAAATCTTTGTCCGGATAAATCTAATATCTAGGGACACTATGAGATACTTTGTATTGGCTACTTGTTTTCCTAAGTATGGGTCACCCTTTCTTGTTGCATGTCTCATGAATTTTTTCTTCAAAACTGGATTTTTAGATAATATTGTGCATAAAGTCAGGATTCTTTTTTTCCCACCTGAGGGTTGTCTGTGTTTTTCTTTTCTTTTGCTTTTAAAAGTAACTTGCCTGGATTTAATCTGTATGATCTGTCTTGCAGTGTGTGGCCACTCATGGCATTCCTAAGTTTTTTTTTTCTTTTTATTATTCTTTATTTTTAAAAATTGTTTAAAAAAAGATACTCTGGCTTAGCTTCCTAGGGTTAACTTCTGTGTGTGCATGGCTTAATAGTCGGCCAATTATTGGTCCAAATTTCTGCTCGAATGCCTCGAGCAGTGAGGCTTTTACCTTCTGCTATGGATCTGTGCATGGGGACAAGATTAAAAATTCAGGCACTTGGGGTTCATTGAGCCTCAGCTTTTACTTTCCAAATGGTCCGTTCATATCTCTCGTGAATGTGCTTGCAACTTCCCAGTCAGCTGGAGTTGTGTGAAGAGTCCTTCCAGACTCTCATTTCCTGGATCTTCCTGTTAAATATCTGGCTGGTCCTTCAGTCTGCCACTTGCCCCAACTGGGACTGAAACCTAAGGATAGAAGAGCTATAGGCTTTTCTCATTTCCTACTGAATTTTCTACTTTTATTGACAGCTGTGCTCTCCAAATCAAATCATTCTCCTTCAGCAGCAAACCTATTGGATTTCATGGTCAGCCCTGGCCTGACAGAGCTTCCATGCCACAGGATCTGGGGTGAAGGAAGATGGGAGCCACCCTATAGGCTAAACCACAGAATCCCTCTGTTCTAACTTGAACTTCAGAAGCTCTTCATGAATAGGTGATTTTCAGTTTGTTGTTTGCCTTTGGTTGATTTTAAGAAAACTCAAATGGTTGTTTATGACAATTTTTGTCCAGTTTTATAGTTTCTTTGAGGAAGAGAATTTACTGAGTGCTTCACTGCACCATTTCTAGAAATTATGCCCAGCTGCATTCCCTTTGATGCCTGCTTCCTGTTTGCATAATTTTGGGGTCCTATGGATTGTTTTAAGGCATCTTTAATCTTTAGGCCAGGCTTTTGGGTTCTGTGGCAATAAAATTCCCTGAAAAAAATTATTTTTCCCCTCTATATTTGCTTCTGGTTAGTTCCATGTGCCAGCATCCAAAACAAAAATTCCTCTTAAGTCTGATTTATTTCATAGCTTCCTAGTGCAGATGCCTTTCTCTAAACTTAAAAGCCACCTGAAACTGTAGCCTTAGATAAGCAGGTCACAAACTTAATCTGATCTTACTTAAAGGATTTAGTCATAATGAACAGTTTTTTTTTTTTTGATACCATCTCACATCAATTAGAATGGCTGTCATTAAACAGGGAGGAAACGACAAATGCTGGAGAGGATGTGGAAAAATTGGAACTCTTATTCATCGTTGGTGGGACTGTATAATGGTTCAGTGCGGGACACTGTTATCGAGTTCCGACTTGGCGGGCCTGGGCCAGGGGAACTGATCAGCCCCTAGGAAAGGTAGTGGGGCACGGGTGGTAGCGCCCTCCACGGCCCCCCGGGCCTGAGAAAGTGGAGCCGAATGCAGGCCCCATTTCCTCACCCCAAAGTACAACCGTTGGGGAGGGCTTGCCGGAGAAAACCCCCCCCCCCCGTGCCTTACCCGCACCCTCCACCCTCTTCGTTACCGGAGCAACTCCCGCCCCTTTTCAATCAACCTCCGAGCCCTCTCAGAACCAATCCAAGCCTTTAACCCCTACAGCTACCCCACCCTCTAAACCGCCCGATATAAGCTTGTACTCTCCCCTAATAAACTCTCTTGGCTTCTTCACCCTCAAAGAAACGTGTCCCGCCTGTTCCTTCTCGCCGCCCTCCACACCTTGCACGCCACCGCCGGGGACCGGGCCCAGTCCCCCGCCTCGCCCTCGCCTCCGGGAAAGAGCCCCCGCCGCCGGTACCCTCCGAGCAATCCCGAGAGCCTAGGATTTAGCAACCGGCCGCCACCCTCCCCCAGATGAGTCAACTGCGACCGCAACTGGCGCCCAACGTGGGGCAGGTCCTCTCCACGCAGCGGTCCAGTAAAACCACCCGCTCGCCCGGACGCCTCTCCAACTCCCCTTCTCCTCGCCTGCAAGGTAAGGGCCGCCTCTCCCTCGCCGCCCCGCGGAGCCGCCTCTCCCTCGCCGCTCCGCGCCCGGGCCGCTCTTCCTTTCCCGCATTAACCTGGCTTTTGCCCCCGACTACCTTTCGTCTTCTCTTCCTATATCCCCCCATTCCTCCTAACACTCTTCCTCCAGTAGCTTTCCCTCTTCCCCTCCATTACTTTGCTGTGGTCCTTTGTGTCTTTGTTTCTTTGTTTGGCGCCGTGTGCCTCTTTGCAACCGCCCCCCCCCCAAACTGCTCTCGCTACCAGAGGGTCCTGCTTTCTATTCTCACCGTCTCCTTTGGCCTCGCGGCCACGGTTTACCTCATTTTCTTTACTCAATAAACAACCCCCCCTTTTTTTCTCCCTCCGCTATGGGTAATCGTCTATCTGCACGCCAAGCACCTCAAGTTCGCACTCTAGCGGGTCTCCTAGACACACATCGCTGTAAGGTGTCTGTCCGACAGCTGCAAGTATACTGGGACCTCCTGCTGCCCTTTAACCCATGGCTCACCACTTGCCATCTTTGGGACCCTGTTACTTATGATCGCCTTATTGATCGGGTCACCAACGCCATGGAACATGAGAGCAAGCGCTTCCCTCCCGGCTTGCTCCCCACCTTAATAACCGTCCGCTCCTGCCTTCAAGGCTCCCTCCCCCCTGATCGAGGCCCCATTAAATCCAAGGAGGCCCTATCAACCCAGTCAACAGATTCAGACAGCGATACTAATGTAGACCACGATTCGGACACAGAGTCCTTAGTCGAGCAGATTAACAACGCGCTCGAAGTCGCCCCCCAAAAACAAAGCAATACTAAGCCTCTCCAAAATGGCGAACTTCCTCCTTCTTCTTCCATCGAGGGGAGGAAGTGCTCCGGCGATGACGTCAGCCCTAAGCTGGGCCGGAAACCGCATGCGCTTTACCCCGCCCTTTCACAGGGCGGAGTTAGTCCGCCATCTTATGCCTTGGGCCCCGCCCTTTCACAGGACGGGGCTAGTCCACCATCTTATGCCTTAGCCACTCCCACCGCGCCGCCGTCTTGCGACGCTTGGGGCCTCCCACTTCCGCCTCTCCCTCCGGCGAGCTCCCCCTCGGAGCCGCTACCGGCAGCTGCCGCCACTCCTCCCACCCTGCCGACTAACAACCCCTGGCTGCCTTCTACACCTCAAGGCAACCCTTGGGGCAACGCTGCCCCTACCCCCACTCCCGTGCCAGGCCCTCTGCAAGCGCGTCCTCCTTTCTCTCGTGCTTTCCGCTGCTTTCCTCTTAACCTTACCCCCACACCACAGAAACCGTACGACTGGTATCCCATTGACTCAGATACTATCAAGCAGCTTCGCAGGGCCGTCAAGGAAGACGGGTTAGGTAGCCCATACGCTTCCCAATTACTGCAGGATCTCGCCATGGACTTTTGCCTCCCCCAAGACTGGGCCTCGCTTGCCCGTACCATCCTTAACCCCGGCCAGTTTGTTGATTGGCGTGCTCACTTCCAGGCGGAAGCAGCTAAGCAAAGCGAGCAAGACGCAGCCACTGAAGTCTGTCATCACCCCGAAGCCTACTTGGGCACGGGAGCGTTTATAAATGCATCCGCCTATATTAATGCGCCTGCCACCTTTTGGCCTATCCTTCGGGGAATCGCCTTGCGAGCTTTTGCCAACTGTTCCGCCTGTCGGCCTACTAAATTCACCAAGCTCCTCCAGGAGCCAAATGAGCCTTTTGCCACCTTTGTCTCTAGGGTTGAAGAAACCTGCGCTCGAAAGGTTAATGATCCCCAGGCCCAACTGGCTCTCGCTCGAGAACTCATTCTCGAGGGAGCCAATCCCCCTTGCAAGCAGGCTATTCTTCCCTTGCGGGAGGAAAAGCCTATACGATTGGGTACTCGCCTGCAGCGCCTTTGACCCAGCTGCCGCGTCCCTAGCCCAGGCTGTCTCTGGCGCTGTCACTGCCGCCTTAGCCGCCACCACCGGTTGCTTTAAGTGCGGGCAGAGCGGTCATTTTGCCCGGGAGTGCCCCAATGCAGAGGTCAACCGCCCGCCTTTCATGCAGCGCAATGGGCGCCCCCCTCCCACTCCTTGCCCACGCTGCCAGCGTGGCTATCACTGGGCGCGCGATTGCAAAAATAACCCCAAAACCTTCTGCCGCTGCTCTGGTGTCAATCAGCGCCAAAACGCTGAGCAAGCTTTAAACTCCAAGCGGGGCAAGCCTCAGCCCCGCCCCTAAGAGGCAGCGTGCCGGCCGGTTCTAATAAAACTAATCACCTCACCGGCAATAAAACGCTTCTCTGGACAGTGCCTATCACTCCAGAAAAGCCTACTCGTAAGTTAAGAATAGAGGGGCAATGGTACACGGGCACGCTCGATTCAGGGGCAGAAGTCTCTTGCATGCCCGCTCAGTATGCCACCATGTGCATGGTTCTCGATGGTCCCTCAGTAGTGGGAGCCACTGGTACCTCCACCTCTCTCCAGGCCATAGGGCCCATTAAGTGGGAGGATGAAGAGGGCCACTCAGGCACCTTCCGCCCGTTATTTCTACACACCATAGACCAAATTTTATGGGGCCGTGACATCCTCGCCACCTCCGGGGCAGTGCTTACCACACAGCCCCCCCAATAATGTGCGCCACTGCTCGTTTAACACCTCCAGCGCCAATTCCTCTGCAGTGGGATACTGAGAAACCTATATGGGTGGAGCAGTGGCCCCTTCCCACGCATAAATTATGGCACTTCAAGCCCTTGTCCAAGAACAATTGGACGCTAACCACATAGAACCTTCTACTAGTCCCTATAATTCGCCAGTGTTTGTTATTCATAAAAAAGCCACAGGGAAATTTAGGCTCCTCCATGATCTGCGGGAGATCAATAAGCATATTCTTCCCATGGGTTCCCCGCAGCCTGGCCTCCCCCATCCGGTGGCAATCCCGGCCCACTATCATGTAGCCACCATTGACATCAAAGACTGTTTCTTTTCCATCCCGCTACATGAGCGAGACCGCCCGCGCTTTGCCTTTACAGTTCCCGTCCCCAATCACGCGGGCGCGGCTAGCAGGTACCAATGGAAAGTCCTCCCTCAAGGGATGCGTAACAGTCCGGCCATCTGCCAAATGTATGTTAATCACGCAGTGGCCCCCCTGCGAAAGCGGGCCATGCTCATCCATTACATGGATGACATCTTGGTGGCCTCTGAGGACGCCGAAGCGCTTCCTCTAATCCTTAAAGACTTCACCACTAATTTAGCTGACCTCGGCCTTACGGTTCAGCCCGATAAAGTTCAGATTGTGCCACCATTAGCCTTCTTAGGGTTTAGCATTGATAAAACCATTGCCCCGTCCGCTCCCCAGCTGGACATACCAGATCGGGTCACTATCACTGAGCTTCAACAGCTCTGCGGTCAGATCAATTGGCTCCGCTCTGTGTTGCCAATCACCACCGCGCAGCTCCAACCACTCTTTATGCTGCTGAGTGTCCCTGAAGCCCCGCCGCTAGCAATCTCCCGGCGCATTAAGCTCACCCAGGAGGCAAAAGAAGCCATTGCCGCCATTAACAAGGCACTCGCCGCCTGCTGTCTCAACAGGTTCAGCACTAAAGAGGGCAATCTTATAGCACTCATCCTTCCTACACCCGGCACACCCATGGGCTGCCTGTGGCAGGAAGGCCCTCTACTTTGGGTGCACCCTGCTAAAAGCCGGCTTAGAAAAATTTACCCCGCAGTGCGGCTCTGGATCAGCCTACCTTCAGATCTAGTCACCCTGGCTGTTCATGTATTTGGAGAGCCGCCAGAAAAAATTGTTTAGCCCCTAGACGCAGGCCAAACCCGCCTGCTTATACGTGATAACCCGGACATGCAAATCCTCTTAGAAGGATTTCAGGGAGAATTCAGCTGCCACTATCCTAGCCATCGACTGTTACAGGGGCTCGCCAAGCTTCCCTTCCGCAGCCCCTTCCATCCTTTCCCCTCCTCTGCACCCATCCCGGGTGCCACCACCGTCTTTACTGACGCCTCCAAAACCCGTTTCGCCTTCCTCTCTTATTCACAGGACCACCCGGAACCCCGCCTATTCAGTTATGTCAACCTTCATTCAGTCCAAGTGGGGGAAATTCTGGTGGTGTCATACGCGCTAAACGCCCACTGTAACCACCCAGTAAACATTTTCACTGACAGCCTCTACACTTATCAGGTCTGCCGAGTCCTTGCGTTTTCCACCTTTTTCCCCGGGGACTCGGCCATTGATAAAGCACTTTCTAACCTCAGGAGCATCCTGGAGCATCAACAGGATCCTTGGTTCATTAGCCATATTCGTAGTCACTCAGGCCTTCCGGGGCCCTTGGCTAATGGCAATAGTATAGTAGACCAAGCGGTCTCAGCTCAGACTACCCAAGCTATGCTAACTCACACGGCAGCCCCTCCGGGGGATGCTGTTAACCAGGCTAAGTTATTGCATTCTAAATTTCACTTTTCGGCTACGTCGTTGCATCATTTATGTAGCCTCCCCCTAAATACCTGTAAACATCTTGTCCGCAATTGTGCAACTTGTGCGCCCTTTGCGCCGCTTGGCCCCTTGCAACCTCAGGGAGTCAACCCACGAGGCCTAAAACCCAATTCTAGATGGCAAATGGATGTAACTCATGTTCCGTCCTTTGGGCGCCTCAAGTATGTACATGTAATGATTGACACCTTCTCAGCCATGTGTTATGCAGTCCCCCTCGCCGGGGAAACGGCCAAACACTGTATCAAGGCCCTGAGACAGGGAATTCTCTTCATGGGAATCCCCTGGGACATAAAAACGAACAATGGGCCTGCCTATCGCAGTGCCTCCTTTGCAGCCTTTCTTCAGTTATATAACATCACCCATCATTTCGGCATCCCCTATAATCCACAGGGGCAAGCCATTGTGGAAGCAGTCCATCGCCGCTTGAAAACACAAATTGAAAAAGAAAAGGCAATGCTCCCCCAGGCAACTCCAGGGGACCTTATCATAGCAGCCCTTATTCACCTTAATCTACTCACATTCAATAAAGAAGGGCTTTCGCCCCTACATAAACATTGGGGTCCCTCGTATAGGCCCACCCAGGCCCCGATGGTCTACTGGAAGGACCCAGAGAATAATGCCTGGAAGGGTCCCTCCCCACTCCTCGCCCAGGGGCGCGGGTTTGCTTGTGTTTTCCCAGATGATGCATCACAACCAATCTGGATCCCGGGAAAAGCAATCCGACCCGCCACCAGCAGCCAAACGGCTGACAAGACGAGAACGCCGCCGTCTCCGCAGCCTAACATACCAGATGACAACCTTGCAACTGGACCAGGAAGGCCGTCCGAGAGCACCCCCGGAGAGGCCTGAAAACTCGCAAGAAGAAAGACAAGAAATCGTCCAAATCATGCGCCTATACAGACAGGCAAATGCCAGCCCCCTACACCTTCACAACCCTCACCCAAGCATAGCTTCTCTTCTAATAGCCATGTTAACCCTTGCCTCTTCTACCCAGGCCAACCCCCACCAGCCTTGGAAGTGGACCCTTGTGCGTTGGGAAGACTCCAAAATAATTCTTTGCATTACCACAGCAGGATCCCCCTCCTTTGTTTTTAATGCCACTGATCTGTTCCCCCCTCCTAATCCAAAACCTATTGGTTATCCAGGCAGCCTAAATACACAAAATTATTATATGTGTCCATCTTCAAATCCTGGAAAATCATACTGCAATTCCCCCTATGAGCACTACTGTGCATACTGGGGGTGTGAAACATTAGCCACTGGCTGGAAACCTTCTGTCCCTGACAAATTTCTAAATCTTACAGTAATCCCTTATACTTGCCTAAACTCAGGCAATCGCTATTTCGACAGGTACCTTTGTCCTAAAAGGCTAATGCTCACCGTACAAAACCCTACCGATACGTCTTGGCTCATGGGTCGAACCTGGGGCTTCCGAATTTATCTAGCGGGGTCCGATCCGGAATCCCTTATTCTCATAAAAAAGGAAGCAGCTCAACATTCATCTTCGGGCATTGGCCCCAATAAAGTCATTAACCCCCTTTTTCCACAGCCCTCCAGCCGCACCTTAGCTTCAACCAGCCGCACCTCAGCTGCAAACAACGCATCACCAACACCACCACCCCAACCTTTTCTGCCCCCCTCTCATTACTCCTCTCCCCTCTTCAGCCTTATCCAAGCAACCTTCACCTCACTAAATGTCTCCTACCCCAATCTTACCTCCTCTTGTTGGCTTTGCCTCTCCACCTCTTCCTCACTGTATGAGCCCGTCGCCTCCAACCTCTCCTTTTCAGAAAATGCAGAAGACAACCCCTCGGAATGCAATTGGAATACCTCAACCGTCCCCCTAACCTTTCATTCAGTTTCCTCCACAGAAAAATGCATCCGCCCTCGCTCAAGTAACTCTCCCAACCTCACAGCCTGTGCCAACTACTCATCTCCCAGCAGCTCTGCCAAGTTTCTTATTCCTCACAACTCCTCCCAATGGCTCTGCTCCTCTACAGGACTTACCCCCTGCCTTAACGTGCAGACCCTCAATACAACTCATGAAACTTGCCTCCTAATTGTCCTTATCCCTAGGGTCTTATACCACAGCGAGGAAGATTTCTTCCTCCGCCTGGAAAGAACTGCAGTTCCTGCCACTCTGCAAAAGCGAAAACCCATCACCGCCCTCACAATTGCCTCCCTCCTAGGTCTTGCAGGCGCTGGCACCGGAATCGCTGCATTAGCCAGTCAAGGCTCCGCCCTAACTCACCTCCGGGCGGCTGTTAACGAGGACATTTGTCACCTACAAGACGCTATTTCCCATCTTAAAAATTCTGTCAATTCCCTCTCTGAAGTCGTGCTCCAAAACCGCCGAGGTCTCGACCTTCTCCTCCTCAAAGAAGAAGGCCTTTGCGCCGCCTTAGGAGAAGAGTGCTGTGTATATGCCAATTCCACAGGTCTCGCCGAGGACAGCCTAAAAAAGGTCCGAGAGGGACTAGAACAACGCAAAAGAAACCGTGAAGCCACCAACTATTGGTCCCACATCTTTACCCCCCTCCTCCCATACCTCCTCCCTCTCATCGGCCCCCTACTAATGATTATTCTAGCTCTCACCCTAGGGCCCTGCATTATCCGCAGAATTGTCCAGCTTGCTAAGAACCAAGCCAATGCTGTCTTTTCATCATTTGTGCAAGTCCAGTATCAACAACTTGCCTCCGCTGAAGAAGCTAACCCTCCGCAGCGTCGCCACCCTCGTCCATCCCGCAAGCAGCGAGGCCCCTCTCGAACGCCCGGGCGCCACACCAACGTCGAGCTCCAGCCTCTCTAACTACCATCTACCCCTATCCCTTCCCCCACCTCCCCTTTCCCTCATCCCTTGGCGGATCTCTCCGGTAAGCTTCTTCCTCTAATTAAAAAAGAAGGGGGAAATGCGGGACACTGTTATCGAGTTCCGACTTGGCGGGCCTGGGCCAGGGGAACTGATCAGCCCCTAGGAAAGGTAGTGGGGCACGGGTGGTAGCGCCCTCCACGGCCCCCCGGGCCTGAGAAAGTGGAGCCGAATGCAGGCCCCATTTCCTCACCCCAAAGTACAACCGTTGGGGAGGGCTTGCCGGAGAAACCCCCCCCCCCGTGCCTTACCCGCACCCTCCACCCTCTTCGTTACCGGAGCAACTCCCGCCCCTTTTCAATCAACCTCCGAGCCCTCTCAGAACCAATCCAAGCCTTTAACCCCTACAGCTACCCCGCCCTCTAAACCGCCCGATATAAGCTTGTACTCTCCCCTAATAAACTCTCTTGGCTTCTTCACCCTCAAAGAAACGTGTCCCGCCTGTTCCTTCTCGCCGCCCTCCACACCTTGCACGCCACCGCCGGGGACCGGGCCCAGTCCCCCGCCTCGCCCTCGCCTCCGGGAAAGAGCCCCCGCCGCCGGTACCCTCCGAGCAATCCCGAGAGCCTAGGATTTAGCAACCGGCCGCCACCCTCCCCCAGACGAGTCAACTGCGACCGCAGTTCAGCCACTCTGGAAGTCAGTCTGGCAGTTCCTTAGAAAACTAGATATAGAGCTACCATTCGATCCAGCGATTGCACTTCTCGGTATATACCCGGAAGATCGGAAAGCAGTGACACGAATAGATATCTGCACGCCAATGTTCATAGCAGCATTATTCACAATTGCCAAGAGATGGAAACAACCCAAATGTCCTTCAACAGATGAGTGGATAAATAAAATATGGTATATACACACGATGGAATACTACGCGGCAGTAAGAAGGAACGATCTCGTGAAACATATGACAACATGGATGAACCTTGAAGACATAATGCTAAGCGAAATAAGCCAGGCACAAGAAGAGAAATATTATATGCTACCACTAATGTGAACTTTGAAAAATGTAAAACAAATGGCTTATAATGTAGAATGTAGGGGAACTAGCAATAGAGAGCAATTAAGGAAGGGGGAACAATAATCCAAGAAGAACAGATAAGCTATTTAACGTTCTGGGGATGCCCAGGAATGACTATGGTCTGTGAATTTCTGATGGATATAGTAGGAGCAAGTTCACAGAAATGTTGCTATATTAGGTAACTTTCTTGGGGTAAAGTAGGAACATGTTGGAAGTTAAGCAGTTATCTTAGGTTAGTTGTCTTTTTCTTACTCCCTTGTTATGGTCTCTTTGAAATGTTCTTTTATTGTATGTTTGTTTTCTTTTTAACTTTTTTTTCATACAGTTGATTTAAAAAAAGAAGGGAAAGTTAAAAAAAAAAAAAAAAAACAAGGAAAAAAAGAAAGATGTAGTGCCCCCTTGAGGAGCCTGTGGAGAATGCAGGGGTATTCGCCTACCCCACCTCCATGGTTGCTAATATGACCACAGACATAGTGGACTGGTGTTTTGATGGGTTGAGCCCTCTACCACAGGTTTTACCCTTGGGAAGACGGTTGCTACAAAGGAGAGGCTAGGCCTCCCTATGGTTGTGCCTAAGAGCCTCCTCCCGAATGCCTCTTTGTTGCTCAGATGTGGCCCTGTCTCTCTAGCTAAGCCAACTTGAAAGGTGAAATCACTGCCCTCCCCCCTACGTGGGATCAGACACCCAGGGGAGTGAATCTCCCTGGCAACGTGGAATATGACTCCTGGGGAGGAATGTAGACCTGGCATCGTGGGACGGAGAACATCTTCTTGACCAAAAGGGGGATGTGAAAGGAAATGAAATAAGCTTCAGTGGCAGAGAGAATCCAAAAGGAGCCGAGAGGTCACTCTGGTGGGCACTCTTACGCACACTTTAGACAACCCGTTTTAGGTTCTAAAGAATTGGGGTAGCTGGTGGTGGATACCTGAAACTATCAAACTACAACCCAGAACCCATGAATCTCGAAGACAGTTGTATAAAAATGTAGCTTATGAGGGGTGACAATGGGATTGGGAAAGCCGTAAGGACCACACTCCACTTTGTCTAGTTTATGGATGGATGAGTAGAAAAATAGGGGAAGGAAACAAACAGACAAAGGTACCCAGTGTTCTTTTTTACTTCAATTGCTCTTTTTCACTCTAATTATTATTCTTGTTATTCTTGTGTGTGCTAATGAAGGTGTCAGGGATTGATTTGGGTGATGAATGTACAACTACGTAATGGTACTGTGAACAATCGAAAGTACGATTTGTTTTGTATGACTGCGTGGTATATGAATATATCTCAACAAAATGAAGATTAAAAAAAAAATAAAAAATAAAATAAAATAAAATAAAAAATGCTATTGCCCTTCTTAGCAAGGTGCCTGGCACACAGCAAACTCTTTCTAACCGTTAGTGGTTATTATCATTATCATAGTTATTATTGATGTTGTCAATGTTTATTTCCAAAGATTCACCACCACCAAAATTTTATTGGAATAAAAATAATTCAAGGGAAAAAAAAATAAAAATAAAATAAAATCAAGTACTTAGGAATAAACTTAACCAAGGATATAAAAGGCCTCTACACAGAAAATTAGATAACTTTACTAGAAGAAACAAAAGGAGACCTAAAGAGATGGAAAAATATTCCTTGGTCATGGATAGGAAGGTTGAAAATCATTAAGATGTCAATCTTACCCAAACTGATCTACAGATTCAAAACAATTCCAATCAAAATTCCAACAATGTAATTTGCAGACTTGGAAAAGCTAGTTATCAAATTCATTTGGAGGGGAAAGAGACCTTGAATTGCTAAAAACCTTCAAGAAAAGAAAAACAAAGTTGGAGAACTTACACTTTCTGATTTTGAAGATTACCATAAAGCCACAGTATTCAAAACAGCATGGTATTGGCACAATGATAGACATGTTGATCAATGGAATTGCATTGAGAATTTGGAAAGAAACCCCCAGATCTATGGTCAAGTTTCTAGGAATTAGAAACTTGCCAAGGTTACCAGGATGGAAAATGGTGGAGCCGTGATTTGGACCCTGATCATTGGATCCTAGGTCAGAGATTGGCAATTTGGGGACAGCAGATGCCAGAATAATTCCCACCAATGCCATGCTGCCAAGCCCAGCTGCTCACCATGTCCATCTGTGTCAACTGTTCTGCCACCTGCCTGGGTGAGTATGCCAAGAGGGGAGGCTTCACCTCCCTCAGCTCATGTTCCAGGCTTTCAGTTGAGGAGCAGGAAGGCAATTTTGGTGAAGTGAGAGCTGACACTAATTTCAGCTCTGCAGTATTGCCTCCTAATCTGCAGCTGGTTCCACAGCTGGTGAGGTAGTAGGCACTGGTCCAAGAGATGGCAGTGGTTCTTGTTCTGCAGGGGTCACTACATGTGACATGGGAGCCACATCCTGCTGTGTAACTGATCCTGCTGGTGGTGAAGCAACTGGCTCCAGCTCCATAGTTGGCAAGGACACCCGAGGACATCACCTCTGGAACTGCCTCCAGTTCTGAAGATGTTGCTTCTGTTGGTGAAATGGTCCCAGATCAAAAGCTGCCAATGACTTGAACTTTGGAGGTGGCAGTTGAGGTGTCGTTAGAGCTACCACCAGCTCTGTAATGATGCTATAGCAGGTGATGTCTCCAGCTTTGGCTCCAGAGCAGGCAATGTTGCATCCTCTGGCGGTGGCATCAGAGTTGCCAACAGTTGTAGAGGTGGAACAGTGGTTCTTAGAGTAGCAGAAGCCCCATAGCCCCCAGTAGCTCCACCTCTGCATGTGAGCCTCCATCTCTAGAGCTGGCATGATGCCTGGTGACAGCAATGGAACTGGATCTGCAGGTGGCACTGCAGTGGTTTGCAACTCTGGGTCTGACATGGGAGCTGGAAGAGGAGGAAGATGCATCAACAGCACTGGCTCTCTGTTCTTTCCAGATGCAGAAATGACTGCACTGCATCTACAAGCAGCACTACCCAAGCATGCCACTTGCAAGAAGTCTTCCCAAATTGCAATCCCTCAGGTGAGTGACCTGAAGCTCCTCTTTTCTCTGGGTCTGAAGGCAAGTTCTGGAGTTTCCTCCTTGTGCTTCCCAGCCCATGCTTCTCCCCACCCACTCATGTGCCCTCAATTTCAGTGCTCCTCACCATCTGTCTTGGTCTCACTGATCTGTGAGGGCTCCAGCTCAGAAAGGAGAACATGGTCACACCTCTCCAGGGCAGACCCAGGCAAGGTGACCTGTGCAAAGGCAACCAGCTACTTGAGGCAGGGAAAGTCTGGAGGCTGGCAGAAATCCTCTGGGTATTCATCCAGCCATGTGAGCAGGAGGCAGGAGATGGTGCTTGGGTGAATGGGCCAGCAGCAGATTGAGAGGAATGGTCATTCCTGCCACACTGCCCTCTGATGTCCACCCTCACCAGGGCAGCGACTCTGGGTCAGACAAGTCAGACAGACTTCCCTGGGTCCCTGCCCACTGGGACAGAATCTTCATGAGGACAGGGAAAGTTTGTGTCTGCTCAGCCAATGGCACATGACTGCTAACAGTAGGAGTTCCATGAATCTCTGCCATGTGAGGGAACAGAGACTGACCTTCATGTCCCCCTGCCCTGGGCCCTCATGGCCCTGCAGTCTGGAGTTCATTCTGTGAAGCCATGCTTAATTCTCTGTGAGACAAGTTAGGTTCTCTTTTCCCACATCACTTTCACCCAAATGGCATGGGCACAGCCCACCCCAGCCTCCCAGCAGCCAGGCTTGCAGGTCTGAGTCTTGAGGCAGATTTGTGAGCTGCGTTCTGACCTCACCTTCTGATATAGGTCTGTGGCTGATGGGGTGTGGAAAGGCAAGAATCAGAACTGGGGTAGGGCTGGGATGGACACCCAGCACTAAGTTGTCCCCTGCACCCAGTGCCCCAGGAACCCTTCCATGGCTCTCTTTGAGTGCTGTCATCCTGCAGGGAGCACCTGTGGCCTCTGATCTTCAGTGGGAATCATGAGAAGGTCCCAGGGTTCTGCCAAGTCACTCCTGCCAACAGACCCACACTCCCCATTCTGGGCTGTGAGGAATGAGCCCCTCTCTCCTCATACAGAGCTCACTCACTTTTTCAAGCATTCCAGGCCTCCCCCTTCCCTGTCTCCAAAAGTTCATTATCTCTATAGCTAGGGGGACAAGAGTTGTCACATTTCCTGGATACACCACCTGTTGATGATGTCTGGTGCTGCCCTCTGACCCACCTACAAGAAGGGAATCCCAGAAGCACTGGAACTTTTTCAGTTTGTTCCATGAAGCTGTCTAAGTGCCATAAAAGGTATCTGCACATAGCAGAGTCTTCATATATATTTGATGAATGAATGAGCCCCTAGTGGGCCTTTGGGCTCCTCTGTCAGCCCCCAACATTCCAATCCCAGGCTCTATCAAAGATGGGATCCATTTAGATGGGATCTCAAACCACCTTTTAATGGGAATATGGGCTTCCAAAGTTAATTTTGTGACATAGTTTCTTCAGGTGGAGGGGAAATTACCAAGTGTTGACAACACCTCTCCAGTGGCAACTCCTTCCACAGAGCCTGGCACATGGAAGCACTTTCCAATGTTCAGAGAATTTAGTCCTGATGGTGACCACAGGAGGCTCATCCTGCTACCACCCCTCTTTTCAGAGGTGGAAACTGAAGCTAAAGGCTGCAATGACCTTCCCAAGACATACATCTAGTGGGTGGCAGAGGTATTATTGGGTGCAGGAGTGGCAGGAGAACACCTTTTGGACCCCTGGTCCAGGACCTGTTCAACAGAGAGTAAGGCGCAGTTATTTACCAGGAGGATATTTGTGTAGGCTCAGTCACCCTCCTGGATGGCTGGCACCAGGAGCTCCATGAGCTTCTCCCAAGTACCCTCCTTGTCAGTATATTCTGGGCTGCTCCGTGCCCTCTTGATTGTTGACACATTTCCATGCTAGGATAGGGTAGAACTGGAGCAGGTGGTCAGTGGCTGCACTGGGAACCCAGGAGCAGTGGTGGGATTGAGGGGTATAGTTCTGCTTCTCCCAAGCCCTCCATATCTTAGGAGGGACAGGGGGGATTCCAGCAGAAAAATTCCTGACCAACAAAGTAGAAATGTGGTGAGGAAATAATGAAGTTATGAGATCCTTGCCATCACTCTGGTAGCTGAGTCAGCACAGAAGCCCCCTACATCACTTCCTGGAAACAGCTTTATCCCCATGAATCCTCACAAACCACCCCTATTCTTGATATGAGGAATCCTCCAGGGGTGACTCAAGGTTCCACAGGTCAGAAGCCAGAACTATTCATGCTAGGGCCTCTTGATCTTCCTCCATAGTGTGGAAGGCAGGGTCTGCTCCAGATATGGAAGGAGAGGGTCTGCTCTGATCTCATTCCTTGCCACTTTGGAAGCTGTGTGCAGAGAAGACAGAGATCATGAGAACACCAGTGGTTTCCAAGCAACACCCTGATTTGTCTGTCTTTTGCCTTACGGGAGTTCTGAGAAAATGCAGCCATAATGATCCCAGCTCAGCAAACAAGCAAATGCCTGGAGTATCCAGGTGGTAGAAAGACCCCCTCAGATCTGAGGGCCTGAACAGGAGCCTCAGAGAAGAGCAAATCAAAATGGCTGGATGACATCTAGATGGCACTTGACTTCTCATGGTGTGGGTGCAAATCAAATCACCAAAGTGATTCCATTTGTCTCCCTGAACCACTGCCACTCAACTGCCACAGCCTTTTGGAAGTTTGGGGGCTTTAACTATTGAATATTCCTCTGCTTGTGTGTGACCCAGCAATCCCATTCTGTGGATTCTCTTCTGAGAGGCAGGAAGGAGAAGGAGTTCATTAGAACACACGGAGGATCTTCCCTGCAGCACTGCTGAAACAGCCCCAGAAAGGAAGCTCTTCATCACCTGAGAGCAGTGTGAGGCTGAACCACTATCTAGGCAGCCTCCCTCTTGGAATAGGTGGGAGGTGAATCAGGCCACATTTCCTGGCCTGGAAGTTCAAGAGGATGAGTTATATGAGTGTGCAATTTGCACTGAACTGATGGGCTAGAGTGAGCCCCTTTCCTTTTGAGTCAGAAACCACTCTCGAGTTGTGAAGATCTGTAAAGGTTAGAAAAGGGGTAGAAGAACAGTCCAGCCAACTGCTTCAGGGGACAGCTCAGATTTGGCATGAAAATAAAAAGAGAATCAAAATGCAAAGGAGCTCATGGCTTAACCTGAAGTGAAAACAATATGGTCATCCCTTCTCAGATAATACTATAAATGTATGAAAAATTAATTTCTACCTGGCCAAGACAAGGAATGTTTAGATTGGTGGGATGGGTGAGGGATGGCGGCCCATTTACCTATGGCAGGATGACCGGGCCAATCAGTTGTCAAAGCCATGGTAGGGTGCCTGGGAAGACAACAGGGTGGGATCCATGCCATCTGGCCCACCCCATTTGCCTCAAGACCTTGAAGTGGAGACCATACTACACCTGCTCTCACCTGCACGCTGTTCTGGCCCAGGTCACAGCCAAGACACAGGGCTCAGCAGCCACACAGGAGGTGTCAGGAGGTTGCCTGGCATGTCTGCAGGGGAATCACCCCATGCTATCTCTGTGACCCAGATCAGGCACACATGGGTATCTACTCACACCTCCAGCCCACTTGGAGTGGAGATGACAACTTTTGGGTCCAGGATTAACATGTTGAATGACAGTTGCCTCACCATCACCCCTTGCTTTCCCACCAGCTACCCATGTCCTGAGGTGTGAAGATAAAGGGCACAACAGGTTTCCAAGCCCTGCTACAGATGGTCCCATTCCTCATGCATCTAGCACACTATAAGGAGAAGGGCTATGGGGCTGCCCAGGTAGGTTCACATCGTTGCATTTTCTGAATTGTCTGAGCTTTGGCCACCTTCACTTGCTTTTGGGAACCTCCAGGCCAATGGACAGCATCCTTGTGGTGGGGGCTTGAGCCAACATCTACATTGTTGGATAAAGGTCTCATTCCTAGGTTTCCTGAGGCCAGATTCTCAAGATCTATGAACACAACGGGAGAACATGTTCATCTCTCAAGTGTCTCTGGCTAAATGAGTTGGGTAAGGGGCTGTCTGGAATATTTATGCCTGGTTACCAGGGTTCCAAGTTCTGTTGAACTCCGTCTCCAAGGAAGTGAGGTTACCCTCCTGGGTCCACTTTACTGAAGACTCTCAACAGACAGAACCTCCATGAAGGCCCCTCAGGACTCCTGACTGCACATCCTCTTCAATCATGTCATCCTGTTAACTGGACAAAGTTTCCACAGCACATCCCTCTGCACAGCTCCCTGGGAAGTGCTGGGTGCCACAGGGCCTGGGACATGAGGAGACAGAGCTTGATTCACATCTGGCTAATCCTTCTTACCAGTTTTGAGATCATGTTGTAGTCACTGTTACTTCATCCCAGCATCTCCCCAGTTTACCCATCTACACAATGGGGATCATTCTACCGTCTACATACTGGGTTTTTAAGTGTATGTGAAATATTAATGTAGAAATGATGGGCTTGTGTCAGAGTAGCTAACATACAAAAAAAGATGGAAGAATTATAAGGCGGGGTATGCAAAACCATGTAATACTGCACACAACAGTACTACATGCTGACTGTCTGATCCAGTGAAAGCCAATTTCCACCTTGGTCTCATTTCTGGGTTGGCACCATGACAGGGTTGAAATTAAATGGAATTCAAATATGGTTGCTGTCTGACATGAAACCATCCAATGGCTTCCAATTAAAATTAGAATCAGACCCAGGTGGCTCAAATGGTCCAATGTAATGGACAGCTTAGTTGAAACTGACAACAAAGTCCAAGCTCTGTAGAACTTTGCATAACTCTGCAAAGTCCAGAGGAGTTATGCTCTGGGCACAGCCTTGAAGAAAAACAAAACAGGGATGCGTGGGTGAGGGGAAGAGCAATGCAGGTTGGGGAGGGGTTGGCTTTGAAACTGGCAAAGCATTGGACTGTTTCCAGGGTTAAGAAGTTTCCACTGAGGCTGAAATATGGGGCAAAGGGAGAATGCTAGTGAGAAAAACTCAAAAAATATCATGTGGAGGAGTCAGGACACTTCACACCAGGGGTGAAGTTGATCAAGGGGACATGGTCCTGGCTGTCCAACAACAGCCTCAGGTACTCAGAGCTAGAGGAAGTTTAGTGGGCATATACCCACCCTACCCCAGCCCAGATCCCTGAGCATCACCCATGGGTGAGGAGGCCTGCCACAATATCTTCCTTTGCACAGTGCATATGCAATGGCAGACATATGCCTCCTCCCAGGGTGGAAAGACTAGCTGGAAGGCCCAGAGTGAGTACTGATAAAACTGTTTGTAAAAGAGATGGAAATAGGGACTGGGGAAGGGAGGCGGCGGGCGAAGCGCACGTCGAGCGGGGGAGCGGCGCTGCCTGTGGAGATCCGCGGAGGCCGACAGGATTCGTTGGCTGCCGTGCCCGCTACCGTGCACTGGAAGCTTTGAACAACCATCAAAAACAAGAAGAAGAGAGGGCGGGGCAAGATGGCAGACTGGTGAGCTGTAAGTTTTAGTTACTCCTCCAGGAAAGTAGGTAAAAAGCCAGGAACTGCGTGGACTGGACACCACAGAGCAATCTGTCTTCGGGCATACTTCATACAACACTCATGAAAACGTGGAACTGCTGAGATCAGCGAAATCTGTAAGTTTTTGCGGCCAGGGGACCCGCGCCCCTCCCTGCCAGGCTCACTCCCGTGGGAGGAGGGGCTGCCAGCTCCGGGAAGGAGAAGGGAGAACTGCAGTGGCTGCTCTTATCAGAAACTCATTCTACTGATCCAGACTCCAACCATAGATAGACTGAGACCAGACACCAGAGAATCTGAGAGCAGCCAGCCCAGCAGAGAGGAGACAGGCATAGAAAAAAAAAAAATAACACGAAAAACTCCAAAATAAAAGCAGAGGATTTTTGGAGTTCTGGTGAACACAGAAAGGGGAAGGGCGGAGCTCAGGCCTTGAGGTGCATATGCAAATCCCGAAGAAAAGCTGATCTCTCTGCCCTGTGGACCTTTCCTTAATGGCCCTGGTTGCTTTGTCTATTAGCATTTCAATAACCTATCAGATCTCTGAGGAGGGCCCTTTTTTTTTTTTTTTTTTTTTAAATCCTTTTTTCTTCTTCTAAAACAATTACTCTAAGAAGCCCAATACAGAAAGCTTCAAAGAATTGCAATTTAGGCACGTCAGGCCAAGAGCAGAACTAAGAGAGCTCTGAGACAAAAGGCAATAATCCAGTGGCTGAGAAAATTCACTAAACACCACAACTTCCCAAGAAAAGGGGGGTGTCCGCTCACAGCCACCATCCTGGTGGACAGGAAACATTCCTGCCCATCGCCAGCCCCATAGCCCAGAGCTGCCCCAGACAACCCAGTGTGACGGAAGTGCTTCAAATAACAGGCACACACCACAAAACTGGGCGTGGACATTAGCCTTCCCTGCAACCTCAGCTGAATGTCCCAGAGCTGGGAAGGTGGAGCAGTGTGAATTAACAAAGCCCCATTCAGCCATCATTTGAGCAGACTGGGAGCCTCCCTACACAGCCCAGCAGCCCAGAACTGCCCTGGGGGAACGGCACTCACCTGTGACATAGCACAGTCATCCCTCAACAGAGGACCCGGGGTGCACAGCCTGGAAGAGGGGCCCACTTGCAAGTCTCAGGAGCCATACGCCAATACCAAGGACTTGTGGGTCAGTGGCAGAGACAAACTGTGGCAGGACTGAACTGAAGGATTAGACTATTGCAGCAGCTTTAAAACTCTAGGATCATCAGGGAGATTTGATTGTTAGGGCCACCCCCCCTCCCCGACTGCCCAGAAACACGCCCCACATACAGGGCAGGAAACACCAACTACACACACAAGCTTGGTACACCAATTAGGCCCCACAAGACTCACTCCCCCACTCACCAAAAAGGCTAAGCAGGGGAGAACTGGCTTGTGGAGAACAGGTGGCTCGTGGACGCCACCTGCTGGTTAGTTAGAGAAAGTGTACTACACGAAGCTGTAGATCTGATAAATTAGAGATAAGGACTTCAATAGGTCTACAAACCCTAAAAGAACCCTATCAAGTTCAGCAAATGCCACGAGGCCAAAAACAACAGAAAATTATAAAGCATATGAAAAAACCAGACGATATGGATAACCCAAGCCCAAGCACCCAAATCAAAAGACCAGAAGAGACACAGCACCTAGAGCAGCTACTCAAAGAACTAAAGATGAACAATGAGACCATAGTACGGGATATGAAGGAAATCAAGAAGACCCTAGAAGAGCATAAAGAAGACATTGCAAGACTAAATAAAAAAATGGATGACCTTATGGAAATTAAAGAAACTGTTGACCAAATTAAAAAGATTCTGGACACTCATAGTACAAGACTAGAGGAAGTTGAACAACGAATCAGTGACCTGGAAGATGACAGAATGGAAAATGAAAGCATAAAAGAAAGAATGGGGAAAAAAATTGAAAAAATCGAAATGGACCTCAGGGATATGATAGATAATATGAAACGTCCAAATATAAGACTCATTGGTGTCCCAGAAGGGGAAGAAAAGGGTAAAGGTCTAGGAAGAGTATTCAAAGAAATTGTTGGGGAAAACTTCCCAAATCTTCTAAACAACATAAATACACAAAACATAAATGCTCAGCGAACTCCAAATAGAATAAATCCAAATAAACCCACTCCGAGACATATACTGATCACACTGTCAAACACAGAAGAGAAGGAGCAAGTTCTGAAAGCAGCAAGAGAAAAGCAATTCACCACATACAAAGGAAACAGCATAAGACTAAGTAGTGACTACTCAGCAGCCACCATGGAGGCGAGAAGGCAGTGGCACGATATATTTAAAATTCTGAGTGAGAAAAATTTCCAGCCAAGAATACTTTATCCA
The DNA here is from genome assembly GCF_015220235.1 of Choloepus didactylus. NCBI lineage: Eukaryota > Metazoa > Chordata > Mammalia > Pilosa > Megalonychidae > Choloepus > Choloepus didactylus. The sequence goes on from NW_023637588.1 coordinate 67,812, forward strand.
GCAAAGCTCTCCTTCAAATTGGAGGGAGAGCTTAAATTTTTCACAGACAAAGAAATGCTGAGAGAATTTGCTAACAAGAGACCTGCCCTACTGGAGATACTAAAGGGAGCCCTACAGACAGAGAAACAAAGACAGGACAGAGAGACTTGGAGAAAGGTTCAGTACTAAAGAGATTCGGTATGGGTACAATAAAGGATATTAATAGAGAGAGGGAAAAATATGGCAATCATAAACCAAAGGATAAGATGGCCGATTCAAGAAATGCCTTCACGGTTTTAACGTTGAATGTAAATGGATTAAACTCTCCAATTAAAAGATATAGATTCGCAGAATGGATCAAAAAAAATGAACCATCAATATGTTGCATACAAGAGACTCTTCTTAGACACAGGGACACAAAGAAACTGAAAGTGAAAGGATGGAAAAAAATATTTCATGCAAGCTACAGCCAAAAGAAAGCAGGTGTAGCAATATTAATCTCAGATAAAATAGACTTCAAATGCAGGGATGTTTTGAGAGACAAAGAAGGCCACTACATACTAATAAAAGGGCCAATTCAGCAAGAAGAAATAACAATCGTAAATGTCTATGCACCCAATCAAGGTGCCACAAAATACATGAGAGAAACACTGGAAAAACTAAAGGAAGCAATTGATGTTTCCACAATAATTGTGGGAGACTTCAACACATCACTCTCTCCTATAGATAGATCAAACAGACAGAAGACCAATAAAGAAATTGAAAACCTAAACAATCTGATAAATGAATTAGATTTAACAGACATATACAGGACATTACATCCCAAACCACCAGGATACACATACTTTTCTAGTGCTCATGGAACTTTCTCCAGAATAGATCATATGCTGGGACATAAAACAAGCCTCAATAAATTTAAAAAGATTGAAATTATTCAAAGCACATTCTCTGACCACAATGGAATACAATTAGAAGTCAATAACCATCAGAGACTTAGAAAATTCACAAATACCTGGAGGTTAAACAACACACTCCTAAACAATCAGTGGGTTAAAGAAGAACTAGCAAGAGAAATTGCTAAATATATAGAGACGAATGAAAATGAGAACACAACATACCAAAACCTATGGGATGCAGCAAAAGCAGTGCTCAGGGGGAAATTTATAGCACTAAACGCATATATTAAAAAGGAAGAAAGAGCCAAAATCAAAGAACTAATGGATCAACTGAAGAAGCTAGAAAATGAACAGCAAACCAATCCTAAACCAAGTACAAGAAAAGAAATAACAAGGATTAAAGCAGAAATAAATGACATAGAGAACAAAAAAACAATAGAGAGGATAAATATCACCAAAAGTTGGTTCTTTGAGAAGATCAACAAGATTGACAAGCCCCTAGCTAGACTGACAAAATCAAAAAGAGAGAAGACCCATATAAACAAAATAATGAATGAAAAAGGTGACATAACAGCAGATCCTGAAGAAATTAAAAAAATTATAAGAGGATATTATGAACAACTGTATGGCAACAAACTGGATAATGTAGAAGAAATGGACAATTTCCTGGAAACATATGAACAACCTAGACTGACCAGAGAAGAAATAGAAGACCTCAACCAACCCATCACAAGCAAAGAGATCCAATCAGTCATCAAAAATCTTCCCACAAATAAATGCCCAGGGCCAGATGGCTTCACAGGGGAATTCTATCAAACTTTCCAGAAAGAACTAACACCAATCTTACTCAAACTCTTTCAAAACATTGAAAAAAATGGAACACTACCTAACTCATTTTATGAAGCTAACATCAATCTAATACCAAAACCAGGCAAAGATGCTACAAAAAAGGAAAACTACCGGCCAATCTCCCTAATGAATATAGATGCAAAAATCCTCAACAAAATACTTGCAAATCGAATCCAAAGACACATTAAAAAAATCATACACCATGACCAAGTGGGGTTCATTCCAGGCATGCAAGGATGGTTCAACATAAGAAAAACAATCAATGTATTACAACACATTAAAAACTCGAAAGGGAAAAATCAATTGATCATCTCAATAGATGCTGAAAAAGCATTTGACAAAATCCAACATCCCTTTTTGATAAAAACACTTCAAAAGGTAGGAATTGAAGGAAACTTCCTCAACATGATAAAGAGCATATATGAAAAACCCACAGCCAGCATAGTACTCAATGGTGAGAGACTGAAAGCCTTCCCTCTAAGATCAGGAACAAGACAAGGATGCCCGCTGTCACCACTGTTATTCAACATTGTGCTGGAAGTGCTAGCCAGGGCAATCCGGCAAGACAAAGAAATAAAAGGAATCCAAATTGGAAAAAAAGAAGTAAAACTGTCATTGTTTGCAGATGATATGATCTTATATCTAGAAAACCCTGAGAAATCGACGATACAGCTACTAGAGCTAATAAACAAATTTAGCAAAGTAGCGGGATACAAGGTTAATGCACATAAGTCAGTAATGTTTCTATATGCTTGAAATGAACAAACTGAAGAGACACTCAAGAAAAAGATACCATTTTCAATAGCCACTAAAAAAATCAAGTACCTAGGAATAAACTTAACCAAAGATGTAAAAGACCTATACAAAGAAAACTACATAACTCTACCAAAAGAAATAGAAGGGGACCTTAAAAGATGGAAAAATATTCCATGTTCATGGATAGGAAGACTAAATGTCATTAAGATGTCAATTCTACCCAAACTCATCTACAGATTCAATGCAATCCCAATCAAAATTCCAACAACCTACTTTGCAGACTTGGAAAAGCTAGTTATCAAATTTATTTGGAAAGGGAAGATGCCTCGAATTGCTAAAGACACTCTAAAAAAGAAAAACGAAGTGGGAGGACTTACACTCCCTGACTTTGAAGCTTATTATAAAGCCACAGTTGCCAAAACAGCATGGTACTGGCACAAAGATAGACATATAGATCAATGGAATCGAATTGACAATTCGGAGATAGACCCTCAGATCTATGGCCGACTGATCTTTGATAAGGCCCCCAAAGTCACTGAACTGAGTCATAATGGTCTTTTCAACAAATGGGGCTGGGAGAGTTGGATATCCATATCCAAAAGAATGAAAGAGGACCCCTACCTCACCCCCTACACAAAAATTAACTCAAAATGGACCAAAGATCTCAATATAAAAGAAAGTACCATAAAACTCCTAGAAGATAATGTAGGAAAACATCTTCAAGACCTTGTATTAGGCGGCCACTTCCTAGACTTTACACCCAAAGCACAAGCAACAAAAGAGAAAATAGATAAATGGGAACTCCTCAAGCTTAGAAGTTTCTGCACCTCAAAGGAATTTCTCAAAAAGGTAAAGAGGCAGCCAACTCAATGGGAAAAATTTTTGGAAACCATGTATCTGACAAAAGACTGATATCTTGCATATATAAAGAAATCCTACAACTCAATGACAATAGTACAGTTGGCCCAATTATAAAATGGGCCAAAGATATGAAAAGACAGTTCTCTGAAGAGGAAATACAAATGGCCAAGAAACACATGAAAAAATGTTCAGCTTCGCTAGCTATTAGAGAGATGCAAATTAAGACCACAATGAGATACCATCTAACACCGGTTAGAATGGCTGCCATTAAACAAACAGGAAACTACAAATGCTGGAGGGGATGTGGAGAAATTGGAACTCTTATTCATTGTTGGTGGGACTGTATAATGGTTCAGCCACTCTGGAAGTCAGTCTGGCAGTGCCTTAGAAAACTAGATATAGAATTACCATTCGATCCAGTGATTGCACTTCTCGGTATATACCCGGAAGATCGGAAAGCAGTGACACGAACAGATATCTGCACGCCAATGTTCATAGCAGCATTATTCACAATTGCCAAGAGATGGAAACAACCCAAATGTCCTTCAACAGATGAGTGGATAAATAAAATGTGGTATATACACACGATGGAATACTACGCGGCAGTAAGAAGGAACGATCTCATGAAACATATGACAACATGGATGAACCTTGAAGACATAATGCTGAGTGAAATAAGCCAGGCACAAAAAGACAAATATTATATGCTACCACTAATGTGAACTTTGAAAAATGTAAAACAAATGGTTTATAATGTAGAATGTAGGGGAACTAGCAATAGAGAGCAATTAAGGAAGGGGGAACAATAATCCAAGAAGAACAGATAAGCTATTTAACGTTCTGGGGATGCCCAGGAATGACTATGGTCTGTTAATTTCTGATGGATATAGTAGGAGCAAGTTCACAGAAATGTTGCTATATTAGGTAACTTTCTTGGGGTAAAGTAGGAACATGTTGGAAGTTAAGCAGTTATCTTAGGTTAGTTGTCTTTTTCTTACTCCCTTGTTATGGTCTCTTTGAAATGTTCTTTTATTGTATGTATGTTTTCTTTTTAACTTTTTTTTCATACAGTTGATTTAAAAAAAGAAGGGAAAGTTAAAAAAAAAAAAAAGAAAAACAAGGAAAAAAAAGATGCAGTGCCCCCTTGAGGAGCCTGTGGAGAATGCAGGGGTATTCGCCTACCCCACCTCCATGGTTGCTAACATGACCACAGACATAGGGGACTGGTGGTTTGATGGGTTGAGCCCTCTACCACAGGTTTTACCCTTGGGAAGACGGTTGCTGCAAAGGAGAGGCTAGGCCTCCCTATGGTTGTGCCTAAGAGCCTCCTCCCAAATGCCTCTTTGTTGCTCAGATGTGGCCCTGTCTCTCTGGCTAAGCCAACTTGAAAGGTGAAATCACTGCCCTCCCCACTACGTGGGATCAGACATTCAGGGGAGTGAATCTCCCTGGCAACGTGGAATATGACTTCCGGGGAGGAATGTAGACCTGGCATCGTGGGACAGAGAACATCTTCTTGACCAAAAGGGGGATGTGAAAGGAAATGAAATAAGCTTCAGTGGCAGAGAGATTCTAAAAGGAGCCGAGAGCTCACTCTGGTGGGCACTCTCACGCACAATATAGACAACCCTTTTTAGGTTCTGAAGAATTGGAATAGCTAGCAGTAAATACCTGCAACTATCAAACTACAACCCAGAACCCTTGAATCTTGAAGACGATTGTATAAAAATGTAGCTTATGAGGGGTGACAATGTGATTGGGAAAGCCACATGGATCACACTCCCCTTTGTCCAGTGTATGGATGGATGAGTAGAAAAATGGGGGGGGGGGCAACCAGTGTTCTTTTTTACTTTAATTGCTCTTTTTCACTTTAATTTTTACTCTTAATATTTTTGTGTGTGTGGGAGTAAAAATGTTCAAAAATTAATTTTGGTGATGAACACACAACTATATAATGGTACTGTGAACAACTGAATGTATGCTTTGTATGATTGCATGGTATATGAATATATCTCAATAAAATTGAATTAAAAAACAATAAAGGAAGCGTAATACAATGTTTCTGTTAAAAAAAAAAAAAATCCCAACAAAGAAAACCAAATGGCTTCGCGGGTGAATTTTACCAAGTATTCAAAAAAGAACTAATAACAATCCCACTCAAACTCTTCCAAAAACTGAAGAGGGAACGTTACCTACCTCATTACATGAAGCCAACATCTCCCTAAAACCAAAGCCTAATAAAGACAGTAAAAGAAAAGTACAGACCCAAATCTCTAATCACTACAGATGCAAAAATCCACAATAAAATACTTGCAAATTGAATCCAACAGCACATTAAAAGAATAATACACCATGATCAAGTGGGTTTTATCCCAGGTATGTATGGGTGGTTCATCACAGGAAAATCAATTAATGTAATACATCACATTAACAAATCAAAGCAGAAAAAACACATGATCATCTCGACTGACGCAGAAAAGGCACTTGACAAAATCCAGTATCCTTTCTTGATAAAAACCCTTCAAAAGATAGGCATCAAAGGAAAACAACATGATAAAGGGCACAGGTGAAAAACTCACAGCTAACACTGTATTCAAGTCAGAGACTGAAAGACAAGGATGCCCACAGTCACCAGTCAACACTGTGCTAGAGGTTCCAGCTAGAACAAGTAGGCAAGAAAAAGACACAAAAGGCATCCAAACAGGAAAGGAGGAAAACTTTCACTATTTGCAGACGAATGACCCTTTATCTAGAACTTCCCAAAATAACTACAACAAAGCCACTAGAGTTAATAAACAAGCAAAGCAAAAATGCTCAGAAAAAAGACCACCACGCAAAAATCCCTTGCGTTTCTATACAATGGTAATGAGTTATCTGAGGAGGTAATCAAGAAAAAAAATCCATTTACAAATGCAACTAAAAGAATCAAATATCTAGGAATAAACTTAATGAAGGATGTAAAGGATCTTTTCACAAAAAACTACAAATATTACTAAAAGAGATCAGTGATAGGTGGTGATTTCTTAGACCTTACACCTGAAGCCCAAGCAATGAAAGAAAAAAACTATATACATATATAAACGGGGCCTCCTCAAAACGGAATACTTCTGTGCTTAAATGGACTTTGTCAAAAGGGTGAAAAGGTGGCCTGTTCAATGGGAGAAGGTATTTGGGTACCACAAAACCTGGTAGGGGTTTGATTATCCATGACATATAAAGAAATCCTACAACTCAAGAATAAAAACAACCCAATTTAAAATGGGCAAATCCTTGAGGAGCTGGTGGAGAATGCAGGGGTGTTGGGCTTCCCCACCTCGATCGCTGCTGATGTGCTCACTGACATAGGGGACTGGTGGTTTGATGGGCTGAGCCCTCTACCACAGGACTTGCCCTTGGGAAGACTGTTGCTGCAAAGGAGAGGCTAGGCCTCCATACAATTGTGCCTAAGAGCCTCCTCCTGAATGCCTCTTTGTTGCTCAGATGTGGTCCTCTCTCTCTAGCTAAGCCAACTTGAAAGGTGAAATCACTGCCCTCCTCCCTATGTGGGATCTGACACCCAGGGGAGTGAATCCCCTTGGCAACATGGAATATGACTCCCAGAGAGGAATCTAGATCTGGCATCATGGGATGGAGAAATCTTGACCAAAAGGGGGATGTGAAAGGAAATGAAATAAGTTTCAGTGGCTGAGAGATTCCAAAAGGAGCCGAGAGGTCCCTCTGGTGGGCACTCTTATGCACAATATAAACAACCCTTTTTAGGTTCTAATGAATTAGAATAGCTAGCAGTAAATACCTGCAACTATCAAACTACAACCCAGAACCCAGGAATCTTGAAGACGATTGTATAACAATGTAGTTTATGAGGGATGACAATCCGATTGGGAAAACCATATGGACCACGCTCCCCTCTGTCCAGTATATGGATGAATGAGCAGAAAAATGGGGGCAAAAAAAAAAAGGCACCCACTGTTCTATTTTACCTTAATTGTTCTTTTTCACTTTAATTTTTATTCTTATTATTTTTGTGTGTGTGGTAGTGAAAATGTTCAAAAATTAATTTTGGTGATAAACGCACAACTATATAATGGTACTGTGAACAACTGAATGTACACTTTGTATGACTGCGTGGTATGGGAATAGATCTCAATAAAAATGAATTAAAAAAATAAATAAAATGGGCCAAAGACTTGGATAAACATTTTTCCAAAGAGGAAATAGAAATGGCTAAAAAGCACATGAAAAAATGCTCAGCTTTACTAGCTATTAGGGAAATGCAAATCAAAACCACAATGAGATATTCCACACCTACCAGAATGGACATTATTAAACAAACAGAAAACTACAAGTTTTGGAGATGATGTGGAGAAACAGGAACACTTATTCACTGCCAGTGGGAACGTAAAATGGTGCAGCAGGTATGGAAGATGGTTTGTGGGTTCATCAGGAAGCTAGGAAAAGAAATGCCATATGATCTAAGAATTACTAGCTATGTACCCAGAATAATTGACAGCAGGGTCACAAACAGACATTTGCACACCAAAGTTCATAGAAGCAATTATTCACAATTGTCAAAAGATGGAAACAACCCAAGGGTCCATCAAATGATGAATCGATATACAAAATGTGGTATAAACATGCTGAAATACTATTTGGCAATCAGAAGGAATGAAATCCTGAAGCATGTAACAACATGAATGAACTCTGAGAACAATATGTTGAGTAAAATAAGTCAGACACAAAATGATAAATATTATATTTATCATTACTAATTATTATAAGTAAACCCTTAGTGATAAAATCTAGAATGTAAGTTACCTGGAAATAGAACGAGGGTAGAGAATCAGGAGTGGTTGCTCAATGTGTGCAAACTGTGGAAGACAGTTTGGTAGTTCCTCAGAAAGTTAAGTATAGAATTACATTACCCAGCAATCCCACTTCTAGATACCAACCCAAAGGAATTTAAAGCAGGTATTAAACAGATATTTGGACACCAATGTTACGAGTGGCATTATTCACAACTGCTAAAAGATGGAAGTAACCCAAGTGCCCACCAACCGGTGGATAAACAAATGCAGTATATACACACAATGGAATGTTGCTCAATCATAGAATGGAATGAAATTCTGATAGATGTGACAACATGGGTGAACCTTAAAGACATCATGCTGAGTGAAATAAGCCCAACATTAAAGGACAAAAATTGCATGATCTCACTAATATGAAATAATTAGAATAAGCAAACTCATAAGAGACAAAATCTAGAATATAGGCTATCAGGGTCCATGGTGGGGGTAGGGAATGGGGAGTTACGGTTTAAATTGTACAGAGTTTCTATTTGGGCTGATAGTATAGTTTGGGGAAAGGATGGTGGGGATGGTAGCAAAGCACTGTGGATGTAATTAACAGCACTGAATTATATAATGAATGTGCTTAAAGGGGGAAGTTTTAGTATGTATATATGTTACTAGAATAAAAATTTAAAAAAACAAACAACACAAACAGTGAGCCCTATTGTAAATAATGATATATACCTAATAGTACAATTAGGAAAATGTTCTTCCATGAATTGTAACAAATCTTCACACTAATGCAAGATGATAATAATAGGGTGGTATATGTGCAGTCTGTATTTTATGCATGATTTTTCTGTAAACCTACAACTTCTCTAATGAAACAAAACTGGAGTGCAATGGGGCAGTGTCTTGATAAATGTGGATCTGATTGTGGCCATGAACTATACATGTTTGCAAAACCATCACTAGGGCGAGACACATGAAACACTCACCTCAGGCACACAAATTAAGGGGGGGGACAAAAAACGAGTAATCAAAGAAAAATAATATTTTAATGCAATATTTTTTAAAAAACTAAATTAATGCAAAAAATCTACACTGAACTAAATACCAAAATTTAAAATAATGACAGTATGTTAATAAAAAATTTGCCCAAGAAAGCATTCAGGACAATCAAAAGAGAAGGGACAAATAGAAAATGCATTAAATGAAGGCAGATTACAATGCAATATAAATACTCCATGTAAACAATCAATACTGTGAATTGGATTTAAAAAGAAAATAAAACACATGGTCTACAAGAAACTCATCTAAAACATTCCCTGGGATTGTTAGTAAGGCGGAACATATACATAATGTATACACTACAAAGAGTAGATCTTTTGTACTACGTCAGTATCAATCAAAAGAAACAAGGACAAAATACTTGAAAATGAGTGCTCCTTCCTAATGATAAAACAGTTTAAATTTCCAGGAAAATAAAGCAATTTAAAACTCAAACATGCCCAATATCGTTACTTCTGAAAAGTGACAGAAATACAATATATAATAAAAAATAAAAACAAATTTGAATTGAAGAGTTTGTACAACTCTTTCAGCAACTTATAGAATGAACAGAGAAAATATCAGGGAAGATAGAGATTATTTTATCATCATGAATAATCAATTTCACTCAATGCACAACATACATGACAAGAGTAAAATATATATATATTTTTTCCATGAACTTAAGAGGTGGTAGAGGTGAGGGGCAAAATGAGATGGCTTAGGGGTAGGCATTCTGACAGAGATGATGGCAGCTTTGACCAGCTAATAAACGTGAAGGCAAAGAAGTTGGGTTCTGAAGATGAAGTACAATTTACAAATGTAAAGGGTGGAGCTATGCTGGAACTAAGGTAACCATCACAAGAACAAGTCAATGGTTAGTTCTGAGTTGACCCAATTCCGTCATTAACATTAAGAGGTTGCCTTTGTGATTATGAGACTCTAAAGTTGAAAAAAATGGGTAAAGGGGGTACAAGTGACAAGGTTTTTATAATCACAAGGGCACAAGAAAACGGCTATACAATCATCAGCAATCACAGCAGCTGGATTACAGTTCAGAGATTTCAGGTATTTCCCTCTGTCTACTCTAATATACCAGAGAGCAAAAAAGGAACATCTATATTATGATGCAGTAATTATAATTATTCCCTAAATCCTAACTTCTCGGTTACAATGGAACTTTCCCCAGGTTAGATCACATGTAACCCTATAACATATGGAAAAACACTGAAATCATAAATATCGCCTTTGACCAAAAGGAATGGAACCTTAAGTTAGTAGCAGAAGGGCAACTGGAAAATCACAAATCTGTGGAAATTAAACAACACAATCTCAACCAATGGCTTACAGAATGAATCACAAGGGAATTTAGAAGTAACATTGAGACAAACAGAGACAAATATACAACATATCAATACTTACAGGATGAAATGAAAACATAGTTCATAGAAAAAATTCATAGTGATAAACATCTATGTTAAAAAAGGACTACCATCTCAAAAAACATAATTTTACAAATGAAGGAACTACAAAATGAATCGCAAACTAAATTGCACACCTACATATTAGACAACTTAGACAAATTCCTAAAAACACACCAAGCCTTCTTTATAACATTTACTCTTAAAAATTTATGGTTCTTAAACAAATATTTCAGTATGTATTTAATAGCAGGTATATTAGGTAACAATGTATTATATTACCATCATGGAACTCATATTTTTCATGTTATCCTTCATCTAGCTAGTCTAGCTATTCTGCAACATTCTAGAGGCAAGAGATGATCAATTTGAGTTAGAGCTGTGCCAGGGAGTAGGATTATATTGGCAAATCAAATGATCAATCACCTGCCTTTGGAGTTTAAGTTTAGTTTAGAAGAGATAATTTAGAGTAAAATGACAAGATTAACTTGCATATATAACACCAAAGGACTTCACTTGTGGAGATGCAAAAACCTTTCTGAAAGAACAGGTATGTTACCTAAACCCTAAGGATTTGGTTGGGCTAAGTCTTAGAAAATGTGCTTGGGATAAGAAGTAGCTTGAAGGACACAGGTATAAAATTCCAGGGACAACAGAGAGCCGGCTCTTCCCAGAAAGTGAGAGCAGAATGCACCGCAGGCAAATGGGGTGGACTGAACCAGAAAGAGCAGCAGAAAGGAGCACTCACAGTCCAAAGGCCACTCTTTCTGAGTCCTAGGGTCCTAGCTCTAAGGCCAGTGGGAATTCACCTCCAAAGTTAATGCAGGATGGTGACAGGATGAGATTTCTGCATCAGAGAGCCCTTTAGGTGCAGAAGTCTTTGACGTAGGGATTAGTGAATAGAACCAGAGAAAATATGGAAAAAGTCTAAAGCTTTAAATTTGAAAATAGAGAAAAATGAAAAGTAAAGGATTTGAAAAATGGTTCATTATCAGATGAAAATATTAATTATTATGGGAAAGAGGCATATAAAAATTGAGATTGTAGAAGAGCTAATTTTGTCTTTCAAATGGAGACATGCAAGATTAAACTAAGTGCTTTCAGATTTGGTATTTTTAACAGCAGAAATTTAGTTTTAATGAATACATCTGATTTACAAAAAGCAGCCATTGACTTTACTATACTAACAAAGTTCTCCAGAAATTTTATCCTAAAAAGTTTTAAGCAGTATGCAATAGTGGATAATAAAAATAACCATCGTGTTTTGATTTTCAATAACAGATTTCTCTTAATACATGAATTTTATTCGTGTAAACATCTTAATTTGGAAGTGGCATATATAAATACATAAAGAAAAAAATGAGTAAGTATATTTCAAAACTTTTACTGATAGGTGAGAAAATAAATAAAATGTAGTTACTATGGCTAAGAGATTTAAGAAAGACTAGAGAGACCAGTCAGTTTACTCTTACGCAGGATTCAGCCAAAGATCACAATTTGCCATGGTTTGCAAAAACCAAAAGCAACAATGTTTCTGAAGACATCTGGATGCCAAGAAATGGCTACAAGATAAAGAAATCAGTAAACTAACTTAAAGCAAATTTGGAAAGCCATAAATATCCAAACACAATTCTTTACAAACAACTTAAAAAATCTTTGTCTTCAAAAACCCGTGCTTGGAAGCCCCTAGACGGGACACAGTTTGGGTTGCTACCTTAATCTGTGCTCCCTGAATTGCAATTCTAACACCTCAAATAAATGGTTTTGTTGCCACACAGCTCAGTCTGTAATTTGTCCATCGTCATGAGTTTGCTTCCGTTAAAGCCAGAAAAGTAAAATTCTAATAAATTTCGTTATGAGTGAAAACTACATTTAAAATGGAAATAAGTTGGGAATTTTAATACTCGTACATTTTTCAACATTTTTTCCAACTACGTTAGCACTGCAAGATATACCAACTGCTAAAAAGAAAAAACATTAATAAAAGCGCAGACAAAAGGCACCATTTTCCCTTTCCCCTCGGGCTGCAACGTGGCTCAGCCAGCACTGACCTGTCCCCAACTTACGCCATTGGAAAGTTCCAATATTTGCATATTTGTACATTCATTTCGGTATTGGATACGCTTTTTCCCTTTCTCTGGATCTGTATTACGACTGTCTCTAGCAACAATCCTAACTCGCTAAAACACCCTGCCCTATGCCAGATTTTGAGCTGGCAACCCCTTCAGTAAATGGACATTTTGGTAAAATAAGTCTTGCCAAAACATTACATAAGAAAGTAAACAATCATTCACGTGGAAACAGTAAAGAAAATGAAGGTTCTAAAAATCATCTCGCAGTAGCCGCTGCAAAGCTCCCTCCCCATCAGGCTGCAAACAGGAGGCTTTTTACTCACCGTGCTGTGTCTCTGACTTGCCCCGCGGCTGCAGGCGCCTCCGGGTGGGTCCCGGGGACGCTTCTGGGTCTGAGGCCGCAGAGTGGGCGCCCGAGGCCGCGGGCGCGCAGGGCGGGAAGCTTCGGGCTCCCTGGGTTCGGCGCACCCTCTCCCGGCCCTCGGGCGGACTCACCGGGACGGGGCTCAGACTCCTCAGAGCCAGTGGCGGAGCCCCGGGGACACGCACTCCTCAGCGCAGTCAACACTGAAGGTCCGGGGAGGACTCGGCCCCAGGAGGAGCGGGGTGGGCTCCTCTCCCCGCCCAGACTCCCCGGTGCACATCAGCCCTGGACCCGGGTAAGGCTCCCGACGCGTCACAACGGGCGCCTGTGGCCTCCCACGTGACTCCCGCAGAAGCCCCGCCCGCTCCGCGCCCTCCCCGCCCCCACCCCGCAGGCCCTCCGCCCTGTGCAGGCAGGAGACGTCTGCAGTTTGTTACTGAGTTTCTTTAGGCTTAAGGAGGGTGATCTTCACACATCCAGCTAAAGCTGTGAAGGCCCAAGCCCGAGTTCCCACCTCACGGGGCAGAGCTGCAGGGGTCCCACGAGTCCAGCAGGGGGGCTGCTTATGCACAGGAGGTGGATGAAGCCCCTCCTCCATCAGATGCTGTTTGTAATCACTTATAGTGCTCACCGTGGGGTGGATTTCTATGGTAGAGGTACAGAATCTCTTTTGTTTTGCATATTTATGAATTTCTTCCTTAAGTTCCTACTGTGATAATATGTGAACATTGCCCCCATCCAGGGAAGTGAAAAAGTAAAATAATTGGAATTGCAAAGCTTGTTTTACACCAAGAAAGTGAACTGTGTTGCTAAAAGTCTTTCCATCGAGAGCTGATGCATCCCCAGCACCTTGGAGCACAGTGTTCCCCCACCCACTGCAAAGTGTAATCCAGTGTCTTAGGAGCTCAGCTGCCTGAGTTTTGGTCTCCACTTGTCCCAGTGTCTTGAGTGTCTTCAGCTCTCTCCTCCAGCACCACCTATACATAATCAGGAGGAAAATGCAAACTGGCTCAGAGGGATACTGAGAATAATACTGAGAATAATACTGGTGATCCCTGTTACATCTTTATGATTTATTCTGATGTTTTTTAAACCCCTGTGAAAGTTTAAAATTAATTTCCCAAATAAGAGCTGGCCTTCAATTCATTTTGCCACAAATCTTAATTCAGAGGTGCCATCTGTGAGATCATCCATGTTTTCACATCTTACTCTTTATAATAGTGACATGGCAAATGAAATCACTTGACCACCTTACTGCTACAGGTGTGTGAAAATAGACAGGATTTCCTGGGGAAGCAACTGGGAGAGTGAGAATGAATCATTTTTAATTTGAAAGTTTGTTACATTTCTTTTTCCCCTTTCGGTCAAGAAGGCATTCTCAATTCCATGATGCCAGGGCCAGGCTCATCCCTGGGTGTCATGTCCCACATTGGGGAGAAGGTAGTGAGTTAATTTGCAGAGTTGGCTTAGAGGTACAGGCCACATCTGATCAACAAAAGAGGTTTTCTGGGAGTGACTCTTAGGCATAGTTATAAGTAGGCTTAGTTTCACCATTGGAGAGATAAGCTCCTAAGGGCAAGCCTCTAGGTCGAGGGCTTGGTTTATTAAATCAGGAGACCCTATTGCTTAAGAGAATAGCGGGAATTCCCCAGGTGGGGATTTTTTTTTTTTTTTCTTTTCATCTCTGATTTATTTCACTCAATATACTGTCCTCAAGGTGCCTTCCCCTAGTTGCATACCTCACAACTTTATCCCTTCTTGTAGTCATTCACTGTTCCGTTGTGTGTATACACCACAGTTGGCCATTCCATTCATCAGTGTACCCTTAGGCCATCTCCATCCATTGCAGATTGTGAGTACTGCCTCCGTAAACCGCAGTGTGCAAATATCCATTCCTGTTCCTGATCTCAGTTATTCCAAGAATATACCCAATAATATAGTTTCAGAACCATGTGCCAACCCCATACTTAGCTTCCCGTGGAACCTCCACACTGCCCTCCACACTGCCCTACACCATTCCCAGGTGGGGAATTTTAATAGTTCCACATTTTCTCCTGGTCCCTCAAGGGGATTTGCAAATACTTTTTGATTTTCTGTCCAAAATATTCTGCTATGTATATTAATTAACCAGTGCAGAATAACAAGAACTCATTCTCTATTCTAGGCACCATGTAATTATGATGTTTAAATAAACTTACCATAAGCATTAAATTAGATAGTGTGCTACAGAAAATAAAACTCTGTACCAAATAAATCTCTTTTCCTTTGGCCTCACAGAGAAGTAGGGGTTTTAAAATACAGTAAATATCATCCTTTACCTTGTATTCTGATTTACCTTAGTCCTAACCAAGTCCGTTTCATTCATGTCTGTAGTTGTAGTCTGATCTCTTTTTTCAGCTTCTTCAACAGTTGCCATATGGAGTAATATTGACTTACAGAGCTGCTGAACCTTAACTCTGAGTTTCAGGTGTCACACAGATATCCAAATCTCCAGAGAACTACCAGGTTATACACAAAGAGCACAACAGCTCAGAATTTAGAAATAACAATTATAACTCAGAAAAGATGTGACTGCTGTAAGAGTTTACAAATCTAGGAATCTTTACTATAAGCCTTATTGAACACTCTGTACTCGTCAATCATCAATTGCCCAGTCTCTGTCACTAGTCTATTCCCAGATAACCTACGCTCTCAAATTCAATCCTCAGCATTTGCACATTATGGTTACTCTATATTAGCGAGGTCTTACAATATTTGTCTCTTCATTTTTTGGCTTATTTCACTCAATATAATGTCCTCACAATTCATTCACCTAGTTGCATGCCTCACGACTTCAGTCCTTGCAGCCACTCAATATTCTGTTGTGCGTATACACCACAGTTTGCCCCTCCATTCATCTGTCAGTGTACCGTTCGGTCACCCATCCATTGCAACTCGTGAATAGTGCCACCCTAAACATCAGTGTGCAAAATGCCCATTTGTGTCCCTGCTTTCAGTTCTTCCAAGTAAACACCACATAACCGGGTTGCAGGAGTATATGGCAGCCGTTCACCCAGCCTCCTGTGGAGCCACCACACTTCTCTCCAGAGGGGCTGCACCATTCTACACCTCTACCAACAGTGAATAGGTATATATCTCTCTCCACATCATCTAGAGCACTTGTACCTTTCTGTTTATTCTTAAATACCTTTATTCACACACAATACAATCCATCCTAGGTGAACCATCAATGGCTCCCATTATAATCACATAATTATGCATTCACCACCACAATCTATGTGAGAACATTTCCATTTCTTCTACAAGAAAAGAAGAGAAAAAATACAAAAATAAAGAATAATTAAAAATAAAAAGGAAAGACAAGCACAACAACAAGAATCCCATACACTTCCATTATATCCCCCACTTACAGACATTTAGCTTTGGTATATTGCCTTTGTTACAATTAATGAAAGAATATTACACTGTTACTATTAACTACACACCCTAGTTTGCATTAACTGTGTTTTTTTCCATGTACCATCCCATTTTCAATAGTTTGCAAAGGTGTCATTCATGCATGGTGTTCTCCCTCATGTAAAAACTTTCTTACATTTGTACATTTAATCACCATCATTGTCCACTCAGTTTCACCAAGCTATTCAGTCCCAGACTATATCCTCTGTTCCAGTTTGTTAGAGCTGCCATTATGAAAACACCAGAAATGGATTGGCCTTTATAAAGGGGCTTATTTGGTTACAAATTTACAGTTCTAAGACCATAAAAGTGTCCAAATTAAAGCATCAACAAGAGGATGCCTTCACTGAAGAATGGATGATGGTGTCTGGAACACCTCTGTCATCTGGGAAGGCATGTGGCTGGCATCTGCTGGTCCTTTGCTCTGAGGTTCTGTTGTTTTCAGCTTCTGGTTCCAGTGGCTTTCTCTCTAAGCTTCTGTGGGTCCTTTATTAGCTTAGCATCTCCAAATGTCCTTCTGCCTGCATCTCCAAGCATCTCTGTCAACTCCTCATGTATCTGCATGCTTTTTGTCTCTCTGCTTTCTGTGTGAGCTCTCTTTAAAGGACTCCAGTAAACCAATCAAGATGGGGTCAAATTTCCCTGGTAACATTCAGTCAAGAGGTCACACCCTGATCAGAAGACTAATAAGTCTGCCCCCATAAGAACAAGGCTTTTCTGGGGGACATAATAGATCCAAACTGACACATGCTCCATCTATCCTTCTGATGTCATATATGCTCCTAGCCTTCCTCTATCAACTATATCATATTCAGCTTTGCTCATTACATTTACAGTATTGTGCCACCATCAGATAGTATTGCGCTATTCCTTTCTGGATTGCTACAGTCAATCCTGTTTAACATTCTGTACTCCTTCAGCATCAAATGCCCAATCTGTACCCTCTTTCCATTTCCTGTTCAACTGTGCTCTTAACTTTAACTATCAGAGTTTGCTTATTATTGTTAGTTCATATTAGTGAGAACCATATGGCATATGTTCTTTAGTTTCTGGGATATTTCACTTAACATAATGTCCTCAAGTTTCACCCACATTATTATATGTATCATAACTTTATGCCTTCTTACAGCTGTGTAGTATTCCATGTATGTATGTCCCACAGTTTGCTTCTCCACTCTTCTGTTGACTGACATCTGAGCTGTCTCCCTGTCTTGGCAATCATGAATACTTCTGGCATAAACATCAATATACAAATGTCCACTGGTGCCCCTGCCTTCAGTCCTTCTGAGTATATACTTAGAAATGGTATTTCTGAATCATATGGCAGTTCTACACTTAGCTTCCTGAGGAACAACCAAACTGCTTTCTGGAGTGGTTGCACCATTATATATTTCCTCTTTATCTAAATCCTCCCCAGCACTTGAAGTTTTCTGGGTTTGTTTGATAGTGGCCATTCTAGGTGTGAGATGATATCTCATTGTGGTTTTGATTTACATTTCCCTAATAGCTAATGAAGTTGAGCAACTTTTCACATGTTTTTGATCCATTTGTATTTCCTCTTTGGAAAAGTGTCTGTCCATGTCTTTTGCCCATTTTTAAATTGAGTCCTTTGTCTTTTTCCTGTTAAGTTGTATGATCTCTTTATATATTCTGGATATTAAATTAATATCTGATATGTGGTTTCCAAATATCATCTCCCATTGTGTAGGCTGCCTTTTCATATTTCCTGACAAAGTCATTTGATGCACAAAAGTATTTAATTTTGAGGAGATCCTATTTGTCTATTTCTACTTTCATTGCCCACACTTTGGTAGTAAGGTCTAGGAAACTACCTTCTATCACCAGAGCTTTAAGATATTTCCCTACATTTTCTTCTAATAGTTTTATGGTCTTAGTTCCAATGTTTAGGTCTTTGACTGATTTTGAGTAAATTTTTGAATAATATTTGAGATAAGGATCTGCTTTCATTCTTTTGGCTATGGAGATCCAGTTCTCTAAGCACCATTTGTTGAAGAGGTGGCTCTGCCCCAGTTGTGTTCACTTGAATGCTTTATCAAAGATCAGTTGTCTATAGATGAGACAGTCTATATCTGAACACTCAGATTGATTCCATTGGTCAATACATCTATCTTTATGCCAATACCATGCTGTTTTGAACACTGTAGCTTTGTAATATGCTTTAAAGTCAGATACTGGAAGACCTCTCACTTCGTTTTTCTTTCTCAAGATATTTTTAGCGACTTGGGGGCACTTGGCCTTTCCAAATAAATTTGGCTAGAGGTTTTTCTGGTTTAACAGTGTAAGTTCGGGTTTTTATTGTTAATTGCATTGACTCTATAAATCAATTTGGATAGATTTGGACATCTTAAGTATACTTAGTCTTCCAATCCATGAAC